>NC_081183.1:37984048-38284048 GCF_029867415.1 Vicia villosa | reverse complement strand
CCATCCCAAAATTGCTCCAAGTCAAGCACGCTTAATTGTGAAGTTCTTATGAAACGGGCTACTGAAAAGAAGATGCATCTTGTTAGTATAGGTAGTACCCATCAATCCTTATAAGCTTTTCTTCAACCATGCAATCCCATACCTACACAGCATCAGGATCCCTCTCATTCTGATGTGGCGACCAACCTTGCCCTCTCCGGCCTCAATTGTTACATGCGGTGTAACCACCCCTCGCCATCTTCGGCCTCGGATGTTACATGCCCACCAGCTTCCGCATGGCTCGTCATCCTCGATCCACATCGTACTGGGAGATGTCTGACTCTGATACCATTTGTAACGCCCTAGACTGCTTTCGGGATGATCGACTGACCCCACAAACCAATAGGGGTCTTTTTCAGCATGCTTTGACCTCAATCACACGCTTTCTGGGAAACTTCCCAGAAGGTCACCCATCCCATAATTGCTCCTAGTCAAGCACGCTTAACTGTGGAGTTCTTATGAAACGGGCTACTGAAAAGAAGATGCATCTTGTTAGTATAGGTAGTACCCATCAATCCTTATAAGCTTTCCTTCAACCATGCAGTCCCATACTTGCACAACACCAGGATCCCTCTCATTTCGATGTGGCGACCAACCTTGTCCTCTTCGGCCTCAGTTGTTACATGCGGTGTAACACCCCTCGCCATCTTCGGCCTTGGGGGTTACACTTGCCATATTCCTTGTTGGAAGCTACAGAAGAAAGAAAGTTGAAGAGGTGAAGATGAGTTGAAGCGTTTTGGAGAGGTGAAAATGTTTGAAGAGAAAAAGCTGGAGATAAAAAGGTGAAAACAGAGAAATGAAAGAAGAATACCAAGAGGAAGTGATAGACTGAAAATTTGGGTAACTGATATGCAAGCTTTGTTGGTACAAGAAGTGGTACAAGAAGTGACATATCCATTTTGGTGAAAAGTGGCACGGTTTGCAAAGTTAAAAGAAAGGTGTGTGTTCTACAATTTCAGCTTGTGGACAATTAGTTATGTGACCTAGGAAGTATATTTGAAAATTTGTTGAATTAAATAATGGATAGCAATAGAAACCAGACAGTTTCAATTCCAACAATGATACAAAAAGGTCTTTGTGCAATCCATTGTGTACTTTATCAATTCTCATTTTGTCCTACTTTAACTACTAAAAGGTCTTTGTGCAATCCATTGTGTACATCATCATATTTCTTTGCAATTTGTAACAATTAAAAGTACAATTTAGTCACAAAAAATAAATTTTGAACACAATTTACCTCCAAATCAATGAGGTAGAGGATAAGAAGAAAGATTAAAATTGTGTTTTCGAGAACCACTAATTAAATATTTGTATCGATCTAACAATTATATAATATTTTCACAGAAATTGTTTAATTTAATAATAAAAAAACATAAAGTATACTAATATAAGTATAATTTGGACCTCAAAAAAGATTTAAATAGAGTTAAATCCAAAACCATTGAAACCCCTCTTTCTCAATCATTCTTTCTTTCTGGGGTCCCAACACAACCCAATCATCGCCACGCTATTGCTCTGCTTCTCTCCCTTTTCCAAAAGATTCCCCATTTTCTTCTCTCTTCACACTCTTCTCTTCTTTTTCTTCTTCACTCTTTTTTTCCCTCATAACAACAACAACAACACTTTTTCTCCCTATTTTCTTCGTTTTTCCTGTCAAAGGACCAACTTTTTTTTTCTCTTCACGGAAACCCCTCTTTTAGGGTTTCTGAAAACCCCCTTTCAGGTATTTCATCATTTTTCTTTCGTTTTTTGAAATTTTACTGCAATTTTCGAGTTTTTGAGCAGTTTATTTCTGTTGTTTGGTCTAATTGATGATCATCCTAGTTTTTTTGAGTTGAATTTGGCTTAGCTTTGAGTATAGCGGTTTTGGTGATTGGTTTGGGATTTCAGTTATGGTTGGTTGTTTGAGTTTATGGTTTAGGGTTGGAGTTTTTTGTGCCGTTTGATCATGAAAAAAATGGTTTTTTTTTGAAGTTATGACCACTTGCTTTATTCCATGGTAACTTAAATATTTTTGGATTTTATGCATGAATAATGTTATTCCAACTGCATGGGGTGTTTCAATTTGATTTCTTTTGCTCATGTCACTTTCATGCATGGGTTGTATTGAAGTAGCATCCTGTTTGGATGCTGAGTAAATTGTGTAAAAGTTGTTTTTCTTTCCTTTCTGGATCATGTATATGAGAAAATGATCAATGGATTAAATCTGTAAAGAAAATGTTAACATTATGTGAAGAACAAATTTTTGCATGGGGTTTTTCTCTTGTCTAATTCGGATTGTTTTTCACATAGTTCTCTTTTCTGCATATGGCGAAACTGTCTGACCTGAGTCTTGCCTTGTTTTGTTTTTTCTGATGTTTTGCTGTGGGCCATGGATTTCAAGTTTAATCAGAACCCTGCTTTTGTTAATGTTCAATGCCTAAACTTAATTGAATTATACAGTAATGACAACCAAAGGATTGAATGTATTCATGATTGACCATTACCTGCAACACCAGTTATTCAGAAACTCGAGACTGATAACATTGCTCATACATATCTAAAATCTGTTCTATATCGAAATTACAATTTGCTGCAAAAGCTCAAAAGCTTATGTATTATGAAGCTGAGAATGTTGAATGATTGGTCATTGGATATTCTAACTTATGTCTATTATGTTCAGATATTATTATTATTATTCTTGACTCAGGCTTAAATGCAGTTTTCCATGTTTTATGATGGTTGGCATGTATCTTTTGCAAGGATTTAAGGTTTATCTGTCTATAATATAATACTAAATAGCTTTTTTCTTTTATTTTGAGAGTGGCAGAGAGGTGATGCAATGAAGCAGTCTTTTAATCCTTCATATTTTGGTAAATCTCCAAATTCTCTTGTTTTTTTTTTGGTCTTGGTTATCAACTTACTATTATATATTTATCATCTATAATATTTTGTTTCAAAATAGGTCCTTCCAAGATTCCACCTATTACTGCGCCTGGAAAATCAGAACATGGCGGGTTGGAAGTTTTATCTGGATCTGATGTAAACCATGTTTCTTCAGATGCCAGTCTCTTTTCTAGCTCATTACCTGTTCTTCCACATGAAAAATGTATGCGATAATTTTTTCCTACCAGCTCTATTCTTTGTATACTCCATGTTTTATGAAATCTCATGAACCTGTTTTGCTAACTTGATTGTAGTGAATATAAATGAAACTGAAAGCGGTTTTCAAGTTGTTGATGACATCTCAGCTGGCTTTAAAAAGCTTCATCAAGAGGCAGAGCTCAATGGTTCCCTTGAGGATGGTAATAATAATGCAAATGGAACCATGCTTCCTGATGATGATGATGAGCTTTTGGACGGCATATTGGATGACTTTGACCTAAGTGGTTTACCTGGTTCCCTTGAGGATTTGGAAGAATATGATATTTTTGGTAGTGGTGGAGGATTGGAACTTGAAACTGATACACAGGAAAGTCTGAGTGCGGGAGTCTCTAAGTTAAGCTTCTCTGATAGCTCTTCTGGCAATGGTTTTCCCCCTTATTCTCTCCCTAATGGGGTTGGAAGTGGAGCCGTTGCTGGAGAACATCCATATGGAGAGCATCCTTCTCGAACATTGTTTGTTCGGAATATTAACAGTAATGTGGAGGATACTGAGCTGCGAACTCTTTTTGAGGTGAGTTACGTTAGGGTGAGCTCAATCCAGACGCCACTATAAGTTTTGCTTTGATATCTTCACGATACTAGTAAAAACTATGGTGTCCATAATTTCATGTTGCCTCTGATTGAATAGTATGTCTTCATTGAGAAGAAATTCTTGTGAAAATAATGAATTATTAATTGATTTGTACTATTTTTTATTTATTTTCAGCAATATGGTGATATTAGAACCCTATATACTGCATGTAAACACAGGGGATTTGTGATGATATCGTATTATGACATCCGTGCTGCTCGAACAGCTATGCGTGCATTACAAAACAAACCTTTGCGGCGTAGGAAACTTGACATTCACTTTTCAATACCAAAGGTTTCTTACCTAAAAACAATTCTTGTCATTTATACTTTTAGTTACTGAACGCCCTGACATTCACATTATGTTGCCTTTTTTTTTGCCAGGATAATCCATCAGACAAGGATATCAATCAAGGAACCTTAGTAGCTTTCAATTTGGATCCATCAGTTTCAAATGAAGACCTCCGCCAAATATTTGGGGCTTACGGAGAGGTCAAAGAGGTGATAATTTTGTCCTTTTTAAAAACTGTTTCGCATTTGAGTCTCTCAGGGAAACCCATACAGTATGTGTTTTATTGTTTAAGCTCGGAATTAAGATGAATAGTTGGGTATCTTTGCAGATAAGGGAAACTCCTCACAAGAGGCATCATAAGTTTATTGAATTTTATGATGTCAGAGCTGCAGAAGCAGCACTTAAATTATTAAATAGGAGTGATATAGCTGGTAAACGCATAAAGCTTGAACCAAGTCGGCCTGGAGGAGCTCGTCGCAAGTATGTGTACTAATAATTTTACTTTTACTTTGGTGTTTGATTGCTCTTTACTTTTGCAGTAGTAATAATAATAATAATAATCTATTTTTCTAGCTGATTATTGAGCATTGTGTGACCTTAAAAAAACATTTGATGAAGCATCTTTGACCTATTCTTGAAAATATTTGAAATTTATTATTATTGGTCTTACATTCCTGGAAACAGAGTTTTACCAAATGTGTTAATAAAATGAATGTGCTGTGTAATAATTGAGAAACACCATCAAATCTAAGGGTAGGGAATTATCATCACTAACTTGTGTTAACTTCCATATGTCTTCCTTCTTTCTGGGATCCAAAACTGATACATTAACATTTAATTGATAATATGTTGTACCTTTTAGTTTGATGCTCCAACTTAATCAAGAGCTTGACCAAGACGAGTCTCGAAGTTTTCGATATCAAGTGGGTTCACCTCTAGCCTGCTCTCCGCCAGGTTGGTTCTTTGACATACTAAATATCCTGAGCCGTTGGCATCATGAAGTAGTATATATTTTAGTTACCAAGTTCATAAATTATTGCATTTGTTTTCTCTTCGATGGGATTGAAATTAATTTAATGAAACTTTCATGACAGGTAATTGGTTACAGTTCAACAGCCCTGTCGAGCAAAGTTCATTGCCAAATATCAATCATTCTCCCAGTTCTAGTATCATAAGCCCAACAACCGGCAGTCATTTATCTGGATTAGCTTCAATTTTGCAACCACAGACGCCAACCACAGTTAAGGCCGCAACCATTGGCAAGGACATGGGCAGGAGTAGTTATCGAGACCACATATTTACCAATATGAGTTCATCCTCTGGATCCACTGTCAACTCGCATTCACTTCCAGAGCCCAAATTTAGTCAATATCGCGGGACTCTGTCCTCGTTTGATACATCAACATCAAATGGATCTTCGGTGGAAACGTTGACCGCACCACAGTTTCTATGGGGAAGTCCAAACTTATCTTCAGCGCAAACCAAACCTTCAGCTTGGCCAAAACCATCTGTTGGACATCAACTTAGTACATCAAATGGAACGAGTCATGCTTTCCCATACTCAAGTCGGAGCAATTCCTTTGTCAATTTGTCCCAACAGCATCACCATCATCACGTTGGTTCTGCTCCTTCACGTTTGCCTTTTCAGAGGCACTTTGGTTTTTTCCCCAAGTCATCCGAAACTTCATTGATGAATAATGTTGGCTATAGTGGCATGAGTCTAGGGCACACCGATGGAAATTACATGCTAAATGCTGGCGTGTCTATTCCACGAAATATGCCTGATAATGGTTCATCGAACTTCAGAATGAGATCTTCTCCTATACTTAGCCCTGTATTTTTGGGTAATGGTCCTTATCCAGGATTGCTACCTACTGCTATGGAGAGTTTGACCGACCATGTTAGCAGTAGATGGATTGATAACAATGGAAGCCAAGTTGACAGCAAGAAGCTATTTCAGCTTGACTTGGATAAGATCAGATGTGGTGAAGATACAAGGACTACATTGATGATAAAGAATATCCCAAATAAGTATGAACAACTTAACTTAGCGATGCTTGTTTATTATTAATCTTGCTTTTTTCACTGGATGCTTAGATGATGTATTAATTCTCATTTACCTGCAGATACACCTCGAAAATGTTGTTAGCTGCCATTGATGAAAGTCAGAAGGGTACCTATGATTTCCTCTACCTGCCAATTGACTTTAAGGTATATGTTGTGCTATTTTAATTTAATGAGCTCTTTATTTTTCTCGATGAGTTGCGGTTTGATCCCTGTGCTCTTATAATTTGTGAAGCTGATATTTTTTTCCCACTTTCCATTGCAGAATAAATGCAATGTGGGTTACGCATTTATCAACATGCTGTCACCTTCCCTCATTATTCCATTCTACGAGGTTTGTATGAGCCCGCATATTTTGATCATTTTGCTGAATGAAAATGGCATTGATTTGGTCATTCTTCCCTTTTCATTATCTTACTAAAGTTAATTTAGTAGTTGATGATGTATGGCATTTATTATATAGATGATGACAAGAAAAAGGCTATTATTTGCCTAAATCATTGATTCATTGATATATCTGGTTTTGCAGACATTCAATGGGAAGAGGTGGGAGAAGTTCAATAGTGAAAAAGTTGCTTCTTTGGCATATGCTCGAATCCAAGGGAAGAATGCTCTTGTGAATCATTTTCAAAATTCAAGTTTGATGAATGAAGATAAGCGCTGCCGACCTATTGTTTTCGACCCAGATGGTTCTGAAGCTGTTGATCAGGTAACATTGTATATTATTGTTGCATTAATAAGTGAATGGAAAACACTAATTGATATTAGGAACTGGTATTCTGGTTGCACTTCAGCTTTTCTGTTGGATTTGTTGCCAGCTCAACCCTTTTCTTCTTTCTTCCTTTTTTTTATGCAGCACCAACACTTAAGATTGAAGCCATGTCCGGTGTCTGAAACAACACCCGACACACTACATTCAATCTCCTCTAATTTTTATAATTATAACATGTCAGTGTTGTATTTGTTGTCTGTCCGTGTCAGTCGTTAATAGTGCTTTTCTACTTATGATAATATGCTAACCGTGTTCATACATAACTTTGATTTAGGTCATACAAGAGAGTTTCCCCTCCTACTATAGCAATATTCAGGCAGTGAAGCCAAGTGAATTTCAATTAAGTGATTCGCTCGGATTCCCTTCAAAGAATGGTCTTCCTATGAGTTTGGATGCAAGTTAATATCACGTGAGAAGATGTAAAGTTGCTAACAGAAGGATGTAGATTTTGTATCATAAAGTATTTTGCCCACAAGTTTTAGAAGTCTGGAGCATTTTGGTTGTGATTTTCTGCACAGGTAGGAAAGCTGTCTCTGTTAATTAATGTACTAAACAAGGTGGGAGCAAAAGCTGAAAAGGTAAAGCAAATAGATCTTCACTTTTGCTCATTTTTGTTTTTTTGGTGGCTTGTAATCTCAATGTTAATATGTGGTTTAGAGTTAAGTTAGGTTTGAGATTAAGGGTACAAAATTGTAGAGAGATAAAAAAGACATCTTTCTATATTCCTCTAATGTATTGTATTTGTATCAGTACTCTTGAAAACAAAGTGCTTATTTAAATGTAAGATGCATGTATGTAAGTTATTCTCTTTTTCGAACCTCCACTAGTCAATATTGCTTTTGCATGATTATCTCTTGTACTTGCATCTTTGACACGGCTTCTGAAGAAGTCATTAAAACTATAACACGTAATGGCATTCTTAATGGATAAGTATAACTTGGATTGACTCAAGCTCTTTGAACCATATCTTTATTCAGTTGTTACTTTAAGCAATTATTGTAGACACATAAGTTGAAATACTGATACTAATTATTCAGTGGGGACAGATAGTTTAGATGACATGACATAATTTGTCAATATCTCTTTTTAAAGGATACATCCCAAGTCATTTTTTATTCTTTGTTTTATTTGATATAACATTGTTACTTTGTTTACAAGATCATTTCAACACTATTAATCCGAATTGAAATAAGCTTTAACTAATTCATTGATGAATTAATTCCCAAGTTGTTGTTTTGCAATCATGTCTTCCTTCACTGATTACACAAATCAAATAAGCATACTATCAAACTTTTTGAAAACCTAGTTTTCCAATTAACTTTGATTTTTAATCTGTTAAAACTCTGTATAGATTCATTCAATCATATTAGACCAATAAGTGGTATCAGATGTTGGTCTTTTGATCACGTTCTAACCACCCCTAAAAGATAATTATGAATGGTGATTGGCGACAATCCCAAGAATACATATAATAGGGTTTCTATTTTTAATAGAGTAAGCTATGTTTATTGGAAAGAGTACATGCATGTTCATGTCATGTTTGTTGAAATGAAGGTTTGATTCACTATTATGAATGGTAGATTTATGTGAAAAATAATCATTAATAACATCAAGGTAGACAAGCATCAAAATGATTGGGACAATGAGGAAATTAAAAAGGTCGGATATAAGTGAGAATTATTTTGATATCCAAGCACCGATGAATATGCTAAACTGATGTAAGATGCAATGAAGGTTATTCACGAGAGAACCAAAGATGTGAAGTAATCAAAGATAAGTACCTTAATTCAAGAATATGAACTCTTACAAATATTTTTTTGGTTTGGATGGACCACCCTGATTGTCGCTTCGTTAAAGCGAACGGAATATTCCCTAAACGACTATGATGGTCCCTGATGTATGTTGAATACACTTGTGGCTGTTAGCTTCTGGTGCCGGTTTTTGGCGAATTGGTGGACTAACTTCTTTACTATGTCTTGGTAGCTGGTGCCAGAGAGCCTAGGTAGGCCCATATACAATCTCAAGCATGCTTTCTTAAAGGTGTCGTATAAGAGCTTGGAATTTTGAGAGTCAGGTGCCTCAATGATGGTCATCTAAGTGTTAATGAAGGCCACATGCTCATATGGACCGTTGTGTCCATCGAACTTAGCAAACAATGGTTGCTTAAAGTTCTTTGGGACGAGTGCCTCTCATATCCCGTTTGATAGAGGTTCGAGATCCAATACCCCCACTTCATCCACCATATCAGTTTCTCGTTATCACTATTGAGTATGAAGAATATTATCCTCAAAGGTTTGGTTATGGCGACGAAGGTCGTCCATAACAAAGCACATCTCAGTTGTGATACTTTTTTCGTCATTAGATTCTTCGTTGGTCGGTGTCGTTGTCTTCTTATGGGCGACGAAGGTCGTCCATAACAAAACACATCTCTGCTATGATTTTCTCCGCTATGATTTTCTGACATGCTTTTAATCATTTGAAGCATCAAAGTTATTTGTATTAGCTATTTTAATTTTAGTTTGACTTTGAACACTTTTAATTGTATTTGCATTTCAAAATTATTTTACCCTTTTTGTTAACAAAAAAAACCAAATATTAGATAGTTAGAACTTATAATTAAATTACAATTTTGAAAGCTACAATCTCTACTTTCATTTTATCACTTGTTTGACTATGTATATTTACAAATCATGTTTAACTAATCAATAATTATTATTATTTTTTTCATATTATTTAATTATCTATAATAAAAGGCAAAAAGAGAAATAAGAAAAAGTAAAAAATATTAATAAAAAAAACTTTTAATACCAATTAGTTAAGACTATTTATGTTCGACTTTTTAAATAGGTCAAATGATCTATTAAATAAGTTAAAGAGACAAACTAAACACATCAACACAACTAAGTAGATATTTAATAATGATTTTGATTCTTGAAATGATTTTCTTGCAACTTCCTAAATGCTAAAGATAATTTTTAAAAATATTTAACACATCGATACTTCTAAAAGACATTTAAAGTATTTAATAATGAAGTTTTCACGCTATAAAATTATGTTACAACTTTCTATTTCTACATGAAAATAAGAAAGAAAGAAAAAAGAAATATGTCTGGATTTAACAAATTTCTCTGGGTCATGAATGCTTTCGTTTTCTTATTTAACACTGTAATTGGTGGTAAGTTCACTTTGTCAATTTATTTTTAATATTTTATTTATTTCATACCTAATATTTTTTCTGATTATTAATATTCTTTTTTTTCTTCATATTTGACATTATAGGAATTAATAAATGCCAGTCTGATGCAGATTGTCCTGAATCTATGTGTCTTTTTCCTGAATTTCCAAAGTGTAAAGAGGAGATTTGTAAATGTGTGTTTTTTTAGAAGTTAAGCTAAAACTACTCACTTTAATGAATAAAGGAAATAAATGATAATATATGTTGTAATTTATTTTACTTCTTGAGTTATTGTAAGATTGATGTATGTTATTAATTGAATTGATGGAATCTCTGATAATAGAAAAATCACAATAGTTAGAATTATATTTGTAAAAACATTGATATATACTTCAAAATTATAGAAGAATATAAAAAATTATTATAGATAAATATAGGCAGACCACAAAGACTAAAACATTAAATTTACTCCATGCAAGATCCTGTCGGGTTTGGGTTCCCTTCCTATGTGGAGAAAAGTCCAAATATTAATAGCTCATTTGTTTTACTTATTTAAGTGGAGAGTGTCAATTTAGGGTTAAGAGAAATGGAGAGAAAATAAGGATTCAAAAGAGAGAAAAGAGGAGAGAAACTCATTCTCGTTTTTTTCTGCACCAGCCCCACTAAATCGACGATCCCCAATTCGTTCACCGTTGAATTGAGCTGAAATTTTGTGAGCATGTTCGCAACTCATGTATCTAACTTTTAACCGTTCAAAATTTGAAAACAAGGTATGAGCTGAGAAATATGTGCGTCGCATTGGAGCTGCAGATTTGAGTTATTTTTCAGCTTTTTGATTCTTATTTGTAAGCTAATTGTGCTTTGTGATTTGCGGTTGATAGCACGTGTTTGTGAATCACTTAAAGACTATCTTGTATCCTCAATTGATTATAGTGGAGCTATTTCTATAGTCTTGACTACTCGTGGTTTTTACTCTCAAATTGAGGGATTTTCCACGTTAAAAATACCAGTGTTCTTTTTTTTGCATTTATTTTGCCGTCTTCTATGATCCTCAAGGTTCCTACAAGTGTGGGACATTTTATATCTGCTGTGTATTGATCTGTTATTGTATCTTAATTTTCCATCAGAGTGGCATCAGAGCTCTTGGTTAAGGGTTATTTTACTTATTTGAATGATGGAGTCAACTACAAAGATGAAGATGGTATTGTTGAATGGTTCTAATTACCATTTATGGAATGGTAAGATGAAAGACTTACTATTTGTGAAGAAATTGCATTTAACGATTTTTAGTTCCGCAAAGCCGGATTCCGTGTCTGATGAAGAATGGGAGTTTGAACATCAGTTATGTGGTTTTATTTGACAATATGTAAAAGATAATGTTTATAATCATATTGCTAATGAGACACGTGCAAAAACTTTGTGGGAGAAGATAAAGTCCTTGTATGCCTCTAAATCAGGAAATAATAAATTGTTCTTGTTGAATAGCTTCATAAATTTGAAGTATAAGGAGGGGACTTCTATTTCAGACCACTTGAGTGAATTTCAAGGGCTCCTTGATCAGATGTCTAGAATGAGTATT
The DNA here is from genome assembly GCF_029867415.1 of Vicia villosa. Lineage (NCBI taxonomy): Eukaryota > Viridiplantae > Streptophyta > Magnoliopsida > Fabales > Fabaceae > Vicia > Vicia villosa. The sequence goes on along the minus strand of NC_081183.1, from coordinate 38,272,413 downwards.
AAATTTGATGATGAACTTTTGGGACTATTTTTATTGTTATCTTTACCAGAGTCTTGAGAGACGTTTCGAGTTTCTATTACAAGTTCTTCTCCTAGAAGTGTTGTTTCTTTAGAAACGGCTAAGGGTGATATTCTTAATGGGGAGATGAGAAGGAAGACACAAGGTTCTTCATCTCAATCCGAGGTACTTGTCACTGAAAATAAGGGGAGAAGTCAAAAAAAGGAACCGAAGGGTGGTAGAGAGAATAACAGAAGCAAGTCCAAGCAATGATACAAGAATCTGGAGTGTCATTATTGTCACAAAACAGGACACGTACTGAAGTATTGTTATTAGTGGAAAAGGGATAACAAAATCAAGAAAGGTAAGTCTAAAAAAATAGATCATGATGATCATGATGATGATCATGTTACTACTGCTACTAGTGATGATCTTGTTATTCTCCGTGATCATGAGTCTGTTAATCTTGTATCAGATGATAGCATGTGGATATTTGACAATGGTGCTACATTGCATGTTACACCAAGGAAGGAGTGTTGAAGATGGATAATGATGATGTATCTAAAGTAATTGGTGTTGGTGATGTTTGCTTGAAAACTAACATGGGAATGCAATTTTTACTTAGAGGTGTCAAACATGCTCCAGATGTTTGCTTTAATTTGATCTCTGTGCACATGCTTGATGATTGTGGTTATGACAATCACTTTGGTTCTGGAAAGTGGAAACTCAACAAATGTAACTTGGTTGTGGCTAGAGGGGAGAAGCTTTCTAATTTGTATTGGACAAACGATTTGGTTGCTAGGGACAATGTGAATGCTATCGACATAGAAACATCTTTATGGCACCGAAGACTTAGTCATATTAGTGAAAAAGGCTGAATGTTTTGGCCAAAAAGGATATTCTTCATAGATTAAAGAATGCATATTTGAAAAAGTGTTCTCATTGCATGGTGGTAAACAGACTATAGTATTTTTCAAGAGACATTCTCCTTCAAGGAAGTCAAAGTTGCTTCAATTAGTACATTCTGATGTTTGTGGTCCATTAAAGGTAAAATCCTTTAGTGGTGCACTTTATTTTGTTACCTTTATTGATGATTATTCCAGAAAACTATGGGTTTATGCCTTGAATACAAAAGACCAAGTATTGGAGAAATTCAAAGAATTCCATGTTTTGGTAGAGAGGAAGACATGTGAGAAGCTGAAATGTGTTCGTTCTGATAATGGTGGTGAGTATTGTGGACCATTTGATTCCTATTGCAAGCAATATGGTATTGCACATGAAAAGACTCCTCCTAAAACTGCTCAATTGAATGGTTTAGAAGAGAGGATGAATCAAATATTGATTTAGAGAGTAAGGTGTATGCTTTCTGAAGCTAAGTTGCCAAATAATTATTGGGGTGAGGCACTTTACACTATGGTGCATGTTATTAATCTCACTCCTACTGTTGCTTTAAACAGTGAAGTTCCAGACAAAAATTGGTTTGGAAAGAATATCAAGTATGATTATTTGAGAGTATTTGGTTGTAAGGCTCTTGTGCATATTCCAAAGGATAAAAGATCCAAGTTGGATGCAAAGTCAAAACAATGTATCTTCATCGGCTATGGGCAAGATGAGTTTGGTTACAGGTTGTATGATCCTGTAGGGAAAAAGCTTATTTAAAGCCCGCGATGTGGTGTTCATGGAAGACCAAAATAATGAAGACATTGATAAGGTAGAGAAAACTACACCCAAAAAAGATATTAGTTTGTCTAATACTGATCCAATTCGGTTACCTAGTTATAATCTAGATGCTATTGGTGGTGATGATCAAAATGGTGAGCCATATGATTATGTTGATGATCAACAACTTGGAGATGCGGAAAATATTCCAACTAATGATGATGAAGGGGAGAGAGATATGTCACAGGATGAGAATCTTGGTGAAGCTCCAAAATCATCTCAAGTTTAACTTGTTAGAACAAGATTGAGAATCTATGTTCAGAATCTGGTTTTGATGATAACAAGCATATATTTTGTGAGTAACAATTTTACTACTAATGCTTTCATTAAGTGTGCAGATATTATGCTATAAGTCTTATACGACAACATTAGAAAGAAATTCACACAAGCTTCAAGGAATTAAACAGAAATATCAGATACATGAAGAACTCATTACAACAAGAAGATCACATGAGTAAATGATCAAAAGTTCTGCACATAGAGCAGGAATTCAACAATCAGTGATGAAATATCATAAGTCATCATAGAAACAAAGGCTTGACATTACAAATAATATTAAGCTTCCTGAGAAGTACAAGCGACATCAACGTTCATAACAACAAAAGTTTTGACTCTGTATTCAGAAGCTTCAAAGAACAACATAAATTGCTCCAATTAAATCACATGCAAGAAATCACGTTACTCAATGCAAAGTCAAAATTATGACATCTATTGTTGTCTACATTTTGATAAAGTGTAGGAAAACACGCCACCAAGAGAAATTGTCTTGAAGGAAGAAAAACAAGGAAGACGCGCTACCAAAGATAAGATTCGCCTTGGAAATAGGTGCGTCATCATTAAGTCTACGACAAGCATTAAATGCTATGTTCAAATATAGTTCAACGGAAATATTCCAACGGTAATAACAAACTTCTATAAAAAGAGAAAAACTATGATAGAAGAGATATGAGATGAGAGGGAGACAGTGTGAGCAGGCAAATAAGCATAAGATTAATTAAGCCTCTCCATTAGAGGCAACACACACAAAATATGTAATGAAACGATTATGTTGAAATACATATTATAAGCCTATGAAAAGAAAATCAAAAAGAGTGAAAAAGAAAATCCTGCATGTTTTGCGGTATGCTCCAAAGGAGTTATAAGAAATCCACAAATACTTGATCAATCAATCTCTCATGTTGAATGACCAAAGAAACTGAATACACTGAGTTACTGCTCGATAATGTTTCATGTTTACTTGTGATCATTAATGTGTTATCAGCTGCAACAAGCTCAATGATCAGTATTGAAGAAGAAGAAGATGAAGATCAATGAACAAGAAGCAATTCATACAAGAGCTGTTGCTCTTAATCTGCTTTCAAAAGAAAAAGAAGATCCCATCCAGAAGTTGAAGAAAACAAGACTACAAGAATATTTTTATTTCTTGTAATTATATGTAAAACACATAGAGTTGTTGCTCGTATTGTATTATATCTTAGGAAACTTCTGATAGATTGTTTAGGCACCAGAAGTGACTTCTAGTCAGTGTGTCGTAAGCATATGTACTTAGAATAAGAGAAAATCTGCTTGACTAAGAAGCACACATATAATTGTTAGGAATAAATTAATGGTAAATTCATGTGTTAAAATAAGTGATTTCTTCTCTAAACTAATGCAAATTGTGATAAATCCATAGGTTTTTATTAAGAATTGAATTGAAAAGGTTCAGTCATGTGTAAAGCAAATCGAATCACTTGTGGGTATTATTGATGCAGGTTTAGAGTTGAACTGGAGCTTTAGGAAAGCATGAAGAGGAAAGAAAGCTGGAAGTCTCAAAGGCAAAGCAAAAAAGATGAAGTTTGACAAGGGCGCGCCGCGGGAGTTCTAGCCAGCGCCGCGCCAAAGTCTCTGTTTGTGATCGCGCCGCGCACATCCGTTGCCGCGCCGCGGCCTCGGCGTTAAAAGCCCAAAACTTCTATTTAAAAGCCCTAGCTTCCAGGTGGTTAGAGGAGATCTTTTGTGAGCGAAATTAGGAGAGCATTCTGAGTTTGCAGTCAAGAACAACAATTGAAGGCCAATTCTTTACCAATCGAAGACATTCCATTGATGAAGATGAATCCCTCCATTAATTCTTGTGTGTTCTTCATGTCTATGGAGAGCTAAATTCCTCTTGTTGAGTTTAAGGTAGTAGTTAACCTATGAATATACAATACCATTGATTCTTTCCTATGAACAATTGTTTGAATTTTATTATCAATAAGAAACCTTGCTTTTAATTTACATCATTGTTGAATCCTTGATCGAAAGAGAGGATTTTTACTTTTGCCCTAGGTTACTATATTGATTCAATTGCAATTTGCAGAGATGGAATTGTGATTGGGTTTTCATAATTATCGTTCCTAATTACTATTATCGTTATTGATATTTGGAGAGATCGAATCTCATACCGGTAAAAGTTATCTAATTTGGTTTGCAGACATGGAATCATATTTGAGGATAAGTGAAGATAATAGTTCAAATGATTGTTCAATTGTGAATTAATCCATAAGTTGTATAGGACTAGGTTGATGAACCCTAAAAGCTCAACATATTTCCTTAATCGTTAACAAATTCTCATTATTTGCATTCTTATTATTATTTATATTTGACAATATTAGAATCATAACACAAATCCAATTACTTTTTCTAACTCAAAATAATTAACTATAGAACAGCAGTGATATTAACCAATCCCTGTGGATACGATATATTACCGAAAATATTTACCCACAAATACTTTCAACAAATTGGCGCCGTTGCCGGGGATTGGTGTCAATATTGCACGCATTGCAATAGTGCTTATTTTGAGTATTAAGTTTTATTTTCTCTATTTGGTTGTTTCACGTGTTTGCTAGTTTTTGCAGAAGATCGTGTATGCGCAGCAAAGTTTCTAGCGATCGACTTCTTTTTGATCCCGAGATCGAAAGGACCGCTAGGAGGTTAAATAGCAACGCACGAAGAAGAGCAAACATAGCAAAAGCAAGAGACAACGCAACCGCGACATCGTCACAACAACTTGAAACCATTGACGAGTCGCAAGAAGGATTCTTCTTTCACGAACTATTCACGGAGGAAGAACCGGAAGTTTTTATACAACCTACTGTTGTCAACATGGCTGCTAATGGTCCATGTGCTAATAGTCCAAGACTCAATCCTCAGTTCGCTAGAACTGCCGCCAACGGGCGACCGACAGAACTGAAGACCGGTATCATACAATTGATTTGTGCAAGTCCTTTCGCCGGATTGGACCATGAAGACCCGTACACGCATCTTACTCGATTCTATGAGTTAGCAGGTACTACGGGTGTCGCTCAAGCTGATGAGGAAGCATTATTTAAGAGGTTTTTCCCACACTCTTTGCTATCTAAGGCAAAAGATTGGTATCTGGATCAACCCGAAGCAGTGATGACTAATTGGAACACATTGGAAGAAAAATTTCTGGAAAGGTTTTACTCTCAAAACCGATTCTTCGAAGCAAAAACAGTAATAGCAGTATTTTCTCAAGGTAGTAATGAATATTTAAATGAAGCATGGGAAAGGTATAAAGCTATGTTGAGAAAGTGCAAAGGACACGGCTTTACAGACGTCGATCAAATCCATATGTTCCGTAACGGTCTCACAGCCACAAACAAGACACTTTTGGACGCCACAGCTGGTGGTTCTCTCATGTCCAAAACACCTGAAGAAGCTACTCAGATAATAGAGCGAATGGCTCTAAATGATCGTCAAGGCAATCATGATCGAACAGTAAGAGATAAGAAACCCGGAATGTTAGAGTTGAACAACAGTGATGCTCTACTTGCTCAGAACAAATTGCTAACTTCACAAGTGGAACTTTTGACACAACAAATGTCTAAATTACCACAACAGATCAAGGAGCTGAACGGGGTATCTAATTCATATCAAGTTGCTAAGTGCGAATTATGCAAGGGAGATCATCAAACAGGATTCTGTCCACCAGTGCAAGAAGAAGAAGTGAATTACATGAATAATAACCAAGGACAAAGGCCGAATCAATATCAAAATCAGCCATACCAACAAGGTTATCCACCAAGATATAACAATCAAGGGTACCAACAAAGGCCACCGAATCAAGGGTATCAACAACAAGCATTCCAACCGTACACTCAACCACCACCGCAACAAGGAGGACAATCAAAGCTAGAAGAAACTATGACACAATTTATGCAAATGTCCATGACAAATCAAAAGAATCAAGAAGCAGCTATAAAGAGTTTAGAAACTCAAGTGGGCCAACTTGCTAAGCAGATTGCAACTAATCAATCAAATGCAACTTTCTCGGCCAACACTCAAGAGAACCCAAGGGAACATTGCAAAGCAGTGGTAACAAGGTCTGGACAAAAAGGTGGCAAGGATGAGACGGAAACTAATGAGGTCGAAGACGATAGAGAAAAGGAAGATGAAAAACATGATGGAGAAGATGAAGAATACGAAATTATTAACAAGGGGGCTGAAGAGGAAGATATGAGTAGAGAAGTCAAGAAGGAGAAATTAAAAAGAAGGAGTGCTAAAGATAAGATGGCGAACAACACGATTCCAAGTCAACATTTGCCATATCCTCATGCTCCTTCAAAGAAAGACAACGCTAGACAATATGCCAGGTTTATGGAAATTTTTAAGCAACTACAAATTAATATTCCATTCTCTGAAGCTATTGCCCAAATGCCAAAATACGCGAAATTTATGAAAGATATCTTGACAAAGAAGAAAAGACCGGAAGAAGAAGAGGTTATTATACTTGATGCACAATGTAGTGCTATCATATCACGCCTCCCTCAAAAGGCGAGAGATCCTGGAAGAGTTACTTTACCGGTCACAATAGGAAATCAAAATATTGGGAATGGATTGATTGATCTCGGATCAAGCATAAATTTAATTCCTTTATCAATAGTAAAGCGGCTGGGAAATATTGAGATGAAAGCAACAAGAATGACTTTGCAACTAGCAGACAAGTCTACCACTCTCCCATATGGAATTGCACAAGACATGTTAGTAAAAGTTGACAAATTTTTGTTTCCGGTAGATTTTGTGGTGATTGATATGGAAGAAGATAAAGATTCACCTATCATTCTTGGAAGACCATTCATGAAAACAGCCCGGATGATGATTGACATCGACGACGGTATAATGAAGCTAAGAGTCCAAGATGAAGAGGTATGTTTTAACCTTTTTGATGCTATGAAACAACCCAAAGACAAGAATGATTGTTTTCGCATGGATGTAACTGAAGCAAGTGTCGAAGGAGTGGCGAGCCAAATTCATCTCTCTAACCCTTTAGAGAGGTCTCTTGTTGATTCAGTTAATGTACTCACTCAAGAAGAAGAAAAAGAAATTGAGTTGTTTCTAAAAGAATTAGAGAAAGGTGGCAACATATCCAACAAAGAAGACAAAGTGGAGGATTTGGAGCTAAAAAAAGAAGTCAAAGAATCAAAGTTAGAATTAAAATTGCTCCCAACTCATTTGAAATATGTATTTTTAGATGAAGAGGGAAGTAAGCCGGTCATTATTAGCTCGAAGTTAAATGCTACAGAAGAGGCAAGACTCATACAAATCCTTCAAAAGAATAAAGCAGCAATCGGATGGGTATTGGCAGATTTGAAAGGTATCAGCCCTGCATATTGCATGCACAAGATCATGTTAGAAGAAGACTTCAAACCAGTGGCCCAACCACAAAGAAGGCTAAATCCAACAATGAAAGAGGTAGTAAGGAAAGAGGTGATCAAACTCCTAGAAGCAGGAATGATTTACCCAATTTCTGATAGTACATGGGTAAGTCCAGTACAAGTTGTTCCAAAGAAGGGAGGCATGGCGGTAATCCGGAATGACAAGAATGAACTCATACCAACTAGAACTGTGACCGGGTGGCGCATGTGCATAGATTACCGGAGACTCAACAAAGCAACGAGAAAAGACCACTTTCCATTACCATTCATGGATCAAATGCTTGAGAGATTATCGGGGCAGAATTACTATTGCTTTCTGGATGGATATTCCGGATACAATCAAATCGTAGTCAACCCAGAGGATCATGAGAAGACAGCATTTACATGTCCATTTGGAATCTTTGCATATAGGAGGATGCCATTTGGACTATGCAATTCCCCAGCAACCTTTCAACGATGCATGCAAGCCATATTTTCGGACCTTATTGAAAAGAGTATTGAGGTATTCATGGATGACTTTTCAGTGTTCGGAAAGACGTTTGATACATGCTTGAACAATCTGGACGTGGCACTTGAAAGGTGTATTGAGACCAATTTGATACTTAATTGGGAGAAGTGTCATTTTATGGTAACAGAAGGAATTGTACTCGGACACAAAGTATCTTCAAGAGGACTTGAAGTAGACCAAGCCAAGGTGGAGGTAATTTCAAAGCTACCACCTCCAATAAATGTCAAAGGAGTACGAAGCTTTTTAGGTCATGCAGGATTCTACAGAAGGTTTGTTAAAGATTTTTCCAAGATTGCCAAGCCTTTGAGTAATCTACTCAATCAAGGTACGTGTTTTAATTTTGATGAATCTTGTGTTAAAGCCTTCAATGACCTGAAAGAACGGCTAGCTACCGCACCTGTGATAGTAGCACCAGATTGGAAAAACCATTTTGAACTTATGTGTGATGCTAGCGACTATGCCATAGGTGCGGTGTTAGGCCAACGGAAAGGAAAAGTTTTTCATGTCATACACTATGCAAGCAAGGTGCTAAATGACGCTCAAGTCAATTATGCTACCACAGAAAAAGAATTTTTAGCTATAGTGTATGCTCTTGAAAAATTCAGATCCTATCTCATTGGGTCAAAAGTGGTGATTTACACAGACCATGCGGCCATAAAATATTTGCTCACCAAACCGGATTCGAAGCAAAGACTCATTCGTTGGGTCCTTCTTTTACAAGAATTTGACATAGAAATCCGGGATAAAAAAGGGTCAGAAAATGTGGTAGCAGATCATTTATCCCGGTTGGTCAATGTAAATGTCACCAACCAAGAAGCTGAAATAAATGAGACATTCCCGGATGAACAACTTTTTGAAATACAAACAAGACCATGGTTCGCCGACTTGGCTAATCATAAAGCAACCGGTATGATACCGGAGGACTTTGACTGGAACAAAAAGAAAAAGTTGTTAGCCGATGCAAAGTACTATGTGTGGGACGACCCATACTTGTTCAAGATAGGTAAGGACGGAATTCTAAGGAGATGTGTTACTGAAGAAGAAGCCCAACAAATCTTGTGGCATTGTCATAATTCACCGAGTGGTGGTCATTTTAATGGATGGAGGACGGCAACAAAGGTCCTCCAATCCGGATTTTTCTGGCCAACGATTTTCAAAGACGCCCATCACCATGCAAAGAGTTGTGACAAATGTCAAAGAGTTGGTGGGATAAGTAAACGGGATGAGATGCCACTTCAAACCATCATTGAAGTAGAAGTTTTTGATTGCTGGGGCATCGATTTTATGGGACCATTTCTTCCTTCTTTTACTAACGAATATATTTTAGTTGCAGTGGATTATGTTTCCAAGTGGGTTGAAGCCATCGCTACACCAAAGGCGGATGCCAAAACGGTGCTAAAATTTTTAAACCGTAACATATTCACACGTTTTGGCATGCCTAGAGTGATCATAAGCGATGGTGGATCTCATTTTGTTAATGAACAGGTGGCAAAGGTGTTGGACAAATATCATATCAACCACAAGATAGCTTCACCTTATCATCCCCAAACCAACGGGCAAGCAGAAATTTCAAACCGGACAATCAAGAATATTCTCGAGAAGACGGTGTCAGAGTCCCGTAAAGACTGGTCGGTAAGGATAGACGATGCCTTGTGGGCATATAGGACAGCATACAAAGCACCAACTGGTGCATCACCTTTTCAAATGGTTTATGGTAAGGCATGTCATTTACCGGTGGAGGTGGAGCACAAAGCACTATGGGCCTTACGTTTCTTCAATAGAGATGATAGTTTGGCGTATAAGAAGAGGAAGAATCAACTCCATGAACTTGAGGAATTCAGGTACCTAGCATATGAATCTAATAAAATGTATAAGGAAAATATGAAAAGGTACCATGATAAGAGAATCAAAAAGAAAGAGTTCAAGGTGGGCGACCTTGTATTACTATTCAACTCCAGGCTCAGGCTCTTCCCAGGCAAATTGAAGTCTAAGTGGTCAGGGCCGTTCATAATTAAGGAAATTAAACCTTACGGAGCCATTACTATCGAAGATGGTAAGACTAAAGACAGTTGGACCGTTAATGGAGAACGGTTGAAAAGCTACCTTGGGGGAGAGTTTGATAGAGAAGTGTGCACAATCTCACTGTTGAACTCCTAGTCAAAGGAGTTTAACCGTCGAGCCATGCGACGTTAAACGAAGCGCTTGTTGGGAGGCAACCCAACAGAGTAAGCATCTTTTATTTTAAGTAATTTTCTTTTAATTTCATCTTTTATTTTTATGGATTATCATCAATCAGTGCCATCAGCACAATGGAAGTTACAAAAGAGTGAAGTGGGGGAACAAGCAACAAAAAAAGTTCATTTTTTTTTAAAAAGACCGCGCCGCGGGAAGTAAGTGCACGCCGCGACGCCAAACAGAAATATTTGCGCGCCGGGGGATTCATCTTGCGCGCCGCGGTGCAGGGCTAAAAATAGGTTTTATTTTGAAACCCCCCACTTCCCCCTCATTCTATCTTTTACAACTCCCAAGCCCCAAAAACGCAAGTTCTGGTTCAGAGCTCCAATCTCTCACCTAGTTCACTATTTTTCATCGTTACTCATTCGACAGCAAGATGCATCCTGCCAAGAGAGTACGCACCAAGTCCACAAGCTCGGGTCCTAGAGGTTCCCGTGCTACTGCAAACCAAGCTGATCGATTTCTGGGTCGGGCCCAAGCAGACAGGTTCAAGAATCTGGGTTCCCGCACCATTTTAACTGAGAAAGTGGTTGTCCCCTTAGGACAAGGAGGGGGTCCTTATGCTGCTATGTGGGATTTTCTTGAGAATAGGAACTGGCAACGTGTGTTTGAACCACACACTGTAATTGACTACGACATCGTCAAGGAATTTTATGCCAATGCCATTAAGACTACTGATGAATCTGTCGCTTATTCATATCAGTCCTATGTGAGAGGCAAAACTGTGGCGTTCGACAGAGAGTCAATCAGTGAATTTTTAGGGGAACCCCTCCAATTGTCGGAGAATGAAAGATGCTTCTACCGGCAGAATGTCAACAATTGTGCCAACATGGTGGAGATGATATCTAAAACAATTTGTATTCCAGGGAGAGGACCAGAGCTTAGCCGGCAAGGGAACCCAACCCATTACAACAGGAAGGATCTGAGTATTCAAGCAAGGGGAATTCTATCGGTGATCCTCTACAACATCCGGCCAAGGACTCATGTCACCACCATTCCGCTTGATGTGGCTTTCTTAATAACCGCGATCATGACGGAAAATACTGTTGATGTCGCCTTCATTCTCTTGAATGAATTGCGACGAGCTGCATTGAGTGACACACAACATGGCATTAATGCCAAATGTGTGTTGCCACTACCTGGATTGATTATGGGCTTTGTAAAGAAGCCGGAGTGGAGATTCCTGGACAGGGACATCACGTTATTAACACTTTTATTGATGATGTTTATATTGACAGGTTTTGTGCAAAGCCATACTACAGGGATCAAGCAACCGGTCCTCCTCCAGCTGGACCTTCTGTTTCTGCAGCACCCCCTCAAGGTAGTGCAGCCCCTTTTGACCCTCTGGTAGCCCATCATTATTATTCTGCTATGTTTGAAGCAAATCAGAGGTCCCAAATCTTTCTGCACGATGCTATGCAGCAACAATTCAGGAACCTGTCTGTAGCTCCTGAAGAGAGAACTTTCCCAACCAGGGAAAGCTACTTCACTTACTGTGGTTGGCCGGAGACCAACCCTTTTCCTGTTGGGGGGGATGCAGGTACTGGTACAGGTGCTGATGCAGGTGGTACTGCTGGGGCTGATAACCAAGGCCAGGAGAATGAGGCGGATATTGAGGCAGATATTGATGCCATGTTTGTTTGAGATTTGAGAGGTGATGTACGAGTGAGTGAAAAAATTGTTTTGTGTTGGTAATTGAGTTGATGATAAGACTACTGTTTTTTGTTTTCTGTTTACCTGATCTAGACTCTAGTGAACCTTAGTGGTCACTATGACTTGTTTTATTGGAATTAAGTTATGTTAAGTATTGCAATTCGTTGTTTCTTTCAATTTTAGTTTTTTTTTTCTGTTTGTACCCCCAGTTAGAGTAGGTAGTCCCATAACAAAGTGAGAATCTCAAGCGAAGTATCAACAAGGAAGCAACATGTATGAAAAGTGGTAGGAAGTGAATGTTCAAACTTTTTCAGTTTCACTTTCTTTTTCAATAAGTAACAAAGCAGGTATGAATTTTCAAACTCAAACTCTTAATGTGTGCAATGAAACTTAAGGTGTTAGTAAATACTGTCAGAAGTTCTTTATGGTACATTGTTTATTGGATCAGCTTAGCCTTAACCATTGTGAGGAAAGCTTTCCATTGTTTACTATATGCAGGAGACCATCAATTATTTTGACTTGTTCGTATCATGCTAAACCGGTTGTTGCATCGTCTGTGGAAATCTGTGGAAGTGATTTAGGCAATTGTTTGAATTTGAGAGTTCTTTGAGCCGACTCTACCGTAAAAATTATTTTCTTCTGTGAGAGTGTGATCCTTTGCTAACCATTCTTTGAGCCTGAGGTCAAGGTAAGTATCATAATATGCACCAAGGAAAATACCTGGTGAGTATTGATCTCAATAAAAGTTTTGTTCTGGATCATCAACCATAAAATATGGTGATGTGTTTTCTCTTTAACCCTTTTTAGAAAGTAGGGGAGCATTCATATAATCTGAATACAGGTTGATCTCCAAGTTGGGGAGAGTCATATTCAAAAGAGGAGTAAGTACTTATGGTAATCGGTGAAAGAAAAAAAAAAGGGGTCGTAGCTTGAAAAAAGAAAAGAAAGAAGTAACAACGTTTGAATAGAACGATTGTTGAAAAAAAAAGTGAAAAAGAAGAATCAAGCTACGAATGAATGAAAAAAGATGGATAGGTAAAGGAATTAGAGTTTTAGAGAAAAAGAAATAAGTTATGAATTGGATGCTTCCCTATATTAGGAACAACCCTTGATTATCTTCTTTTCTTTGAATCTAAACCACATTACAACCATAGAAAGACCTTCTGATTCTCAGATTCCACAGTACTTGATGCTAGCAATTTGGTGAACGTATGATATGGATTTCTGTTGATTTAATTGTTTGGATGAGTGTTTAACCCCTCTTTTAGTCATCATACTTTTTGATGAGAGTGATTAGTGCTGATTCAATTCCAATTGTGTAGTGTTTTGAACTTCTGGAGGTAATTTGCTTTCAAAGTTTGTTTCATGTGTATATTCTGAGTTTGCAGGTAGAAGAGGAGTATTTGACTTAGTTACTGTATTGAACCACTTGAGAAAAACTTTTTGAAAAACCTGTTGCATGATTGTCGGTAGACTTTGCTGGAGGTAAGTAATTTTGTTTAGGGACAAACAAAACTCTAAGTTGGGGAGAGTTTGTTAGGAATAAATTAATGGTAAATTCATGTGTTAAAATAAGTGATTTCTTCTCTAAACTAATGCAAATTGTGATAAATCCATAGGTTTTTATTAAGAATTGAATTGAAAAGGTTCAATCATGTGTAAAGCAAATCGAATCACTTGTGGGTATTATTGATGCAGGTTTAGAGTTGAACTGGAGCTTTAGGAAAGCATGAAGAGGAAAGAAAGCTGGAAGTCTCAAAGGCAAAGCAAAAAAGATGAAGTTTGACAAGGGCGCGCCGCGGGAGTTCTAGCCAGCGCCGCGCCAAAGTCTCTGTTTGTGATCGCGCCGCGCACATCCGTTGTCGCGCCGCGGCCTCAGCGTTAAAAGCCCAAAACTTCTATTTAAAAGCCCTAGCTTCCAGGTGGTTAGAGGAGATCTTTTGTGAGCGAAATTAGGAGAGCATTCTGAGTTTGCAGTCAAGAACAACAATTGAAGGCCAATTCTTTACCAATCGAAGACATTCCATTGATGAAGATGAATCCCTCCATTAATTCTTGTGTGTTCTTCATGTCTATGGAGAGCTAAATTCCTCTTGTTGAGTTTAAGGTAGTAGTTAACCTATGAATATACAATACCATTGATTCTTTCCTATGAACAATTGTTTGAATTTTATTATCAATAAGAAACCTTGCTTTTAATTTACATCATTGTTGAATCCTTGATCGAAAGAGAGGATTTTTACTTTTGCCCTAGGTTACTATATTGATTCAATTGCAATTTGCAGAGATGGAATTGTGATTGGGTTTTCATAATTATCGTTCCTAATTACTATTATCGTTATTGATATTTGGAGAGATCGAATCTCATACCGGTAAAAGTTATCTAATTTGGTTTGCAGACATGGAATCATATTTGAGGATAAGTGAAGATAATAGTTCAAATGATTGTTCAATTGTGAATTAATCCATAAGTTGTATAGGACTAGGTTGATGAACCCTAAAAGCTCAACATATTTCCTTAATCGTTAACAAATTCTCATTATTTGCATTCTTATTATTATTTATATTTGACAATATTAGAATCATAACACAAATCCAATTACTTTTTCTAACTCAAAATAATTAACTATAGAACGGCAGTGATATTAACCAATCCCTGTGGATACGATATATTACCGAAAATATTTACCCACAAATACTTTCAACAATAATCTCCAGAAGAAAAATTCTGATAGAATTGGTGTTCCTTGGGTATCCTCTGATATGGATACTTGAGAAGTCCTTGAGATCTGGTTAGACTCTTGGAGGGTTCTAGGTCAATAAACGTTATATCTCGTGGAGATCACTGAACGGTTTATTGTCTAGGGTTAGTCATGAGCAGTTGGCTTGTGCATGGTTAGTCACGAGCAGTTGGCTTGTGTAGGAGTTACTAGGTTGATGAACGTTATATCTTGCTGAGATCACTGAACGGTTCATCATCTAGAGTTAGTCACTCGCGGGTAGCTTGTGCAGGAAGTTAGTCAAGACAGTTGATCGTGCAGTTGTAATCAGTTTTCTTATAGTGGATTAAGTCCTCGATTGAGAGAGGTAAAATCACCTGAGGAGGGTGGAATTGAGGTAGCCTTGTTGAGTAGGTGAACCTGGATAAAAATGAATGTGTCTTTTATCTTCTGCATATTTCATTTAACTCAGAACATTCACACTGATTATCTTCAGAACTGTACTTGACTAAGTCAGAAGTTCTGATGGAGTTAAGAAGTTAAATTGAATGTATATCTCATTAGTTATGTGGTGTTATCTAAAACATGCTTCCGCAACAAATGATCTAAGCATATCCAGAAAATGAGATGCTAGAAGAAAGAAAAGATTTATAGAAAGGGAAATAAAATATGAAAGAACACAATTCAAACCCCCTTTTCTTGTGTTTTTCTCCACCTTCAATTGGTATTAGAGCATGGCTCTGTTATTGATCTCCAAATCAAACACTTAACCGTTTAGAGAGATCCAGAAGGAGAAAAACCACACTGAGTAGAAAACAAAGTCTCATTCCTACACTTAGTATAATCAGAAGCTATCAGAACAATGATACTATAAAAATCTGAAGACTTTATCTACATATCAAAGGAGTTTGCGGATCATATCTTAAAGAGGCTCAAGACATCAAAAAGAAGAAAATGTGCTTAATGAAACATTCAAGGTCAAACACGTATAGCTGACTCAAGCCAGTTGGTCAACTTTAATTCATCAAGATCAAAGGAAGAAGGCAAGGTAGAACAAGATTGTGAAGCAAAGAGCAGATAGAATTATTACATCAGAAGATGCTCTCTCTCAGTAAAGACTAGGAAGAAAGGTGTATCTTCAAAATAGTTAGATCTTTCTAAGACCCTCTGATTATTTATTTAAGTTTTTTTTACTCTATGATATCCTTAGTAATGACTAGATAGCTCGTTCACTATTACCAAAAATATCCTACTCGTAGCTTTAAGTATCCATGTGTAGTCTCTTCATCACTCTCAAGAAACTAGTTCAACCACCTCATCAACTCACCTGTCTACTTCTAAAAATTGATTTCCTTAGTAATATAAGTCTATACACCATAGACCCTTAGCAGCTACTTCTTCCTCAAAATGCCTCCACTGACCTATCTAGGTAACGAAAATCTTCTTGAAGTAATCTTAGAAAATCAAGTTGAAATTTCATCAGTTAAAAACCATTTTGCTTATAGTCTCATGGATGCAGTCTACTGTAAAAAATGGACTAGATACCTCTCAATGCTCAAGAAACCTATCTATGAGAATCTCGTTAAAGACTTCTGGAAACACGCGTGTCTTAACTCTGAGGATAACTCCATCTCGTCCTTTATATTTGATATCTCGATTTCCATTAACTATTTCTCTATTGTTCTTGCGATTGGATGTGAGGATCAAGGAATTGTTGTTAAATCTTTTGAGACTCAGTTCATTAAGCTTGAAATGTTGAGAACTCTTCACGATGTTTCTTCAGGATACAATCCCACTTACCCCGAAAGTCTCCTAACCATTCCAAAGACCTGGTTTAAGCTTGTTACTTCAATTTTCTTCCTTAGAAAAGAAAACCAAGATATTCTAAGATATGGTGATCAAGAGTTCATGTATCTTCTGGTGAATGATGTGCGCATAAATTTGCCACAGTCTATGTTCATTCATTTATGGAATTCCATTTCTGAATCCAGAAATCGCACTAAGTCCTACATTCCTTTTGGAAGAGTGCTGTCAGAAATACTCATTCAAGAAGGAATTGTGGATATCATCAAAGAAATGATAGAAGATGATGAAATAGAAAATTACCCTGAAAATGTGTTGTTAATAACTAAGGACAATATCTTTAGAAACTAAAGAACTTAGGTATTTATGTAAACTTGCTTCTAATGAAATTATGCTCCTGAGTTTGCATTATATTTTCTGTTTTGTTCTTATCTTTGTTTACTTTGCTAAACTTTATGGATAAAGACATTCTGATATATTTAAATCACTTAAGCGTTGACCATGCTAAAACTCGTTCAAACGCTGCCCTGTCTACACTAAGCTCCATCGGAATCTGGACTACGTGTAAACCAACTAAGTTAGAAGAACAAGTAGAACAAAAATGTCAGAAGTTTAGGTTTTATAAAGTCATAACTAGAAGTTAAATCTAACCAAAAGTCATAAAGAAAATATTACAAAATCAGAAAGTTCATAACAGTAACTCACACATGCAAAAACACGTGATTATTGACGCATGTCCAAAGGTTTTCTGAAAAGTCACACGGTCAAACTACTGAGAAAAAATCCCCAGGAAACTGTTCCAAACTCTTCAAATCACGCTTTCCCTTTCCGAAACAGTCAAAATCAATTAATGCCCAGTAATAATTACCTTTTAATTTAATAATTCCCTTTGTTTTCCATTACATCGTCTCTGTAGTTATATATTACTAACATTTCCTCTCTACATCTCTCCCACATCTCTCTTCACCCGTCTGTCCTTACCTCTTTGTTTGTTCATCACTCCCTCGTTCTCATATTCAATGGATTTCCAACCCAGTCTCATCATCATCAAAGAAAACTTCATTGGACTGACTGAAAGAAATGATTATTTTATGGAACTTCTGGAGAGACAAGGATGGTTTAATTATGTTGTCCTTCTCAACGGTCTAGTCTTCACCAACCTCGTGTAGACCTTATGGATGGAAGCATCTGTTAGTGAGGACAATTGCAGCATCACAGCCAAAATCTATGGCATTCCGTTTATCATTACGGAAGAGTCCATTGTTGAAACAATCGGATATGCTCCCAACCCATCTGGTATCAGTCTCGTGTCATTTAACGCTGGAATGCTAATCACACTATGAGCAGAAATATCAGACGCATTTTCAACAATGCGGAATTTCTGACTCCCTTTAGACAAGTTTTGTTTAGGTTCGTCTTGTCTAACATAAAACCTAGAGAAAACTTTCACTACATCCTGTCAAATAGGGATCGCTTTCTAATTCACAGACTTGAAAACGGTCGTCCTCTGAACCTTCCTGCAATCATCTTCTGTCATCTGAAAGAATCTCTCACTGCATTTTGTTGTGGTCAAAGTGTTCACATTCCATATGGGAGTATTCTATCTGCTCTGCTTGAATCTGCTAAAGTAATTCAGATTATCCACAATGCAGAGTTTGAGAACAACGATGACATTCTTGTTGAAAAAGAGTGTGAAGCATTCTATGCTTAAATATCTGTAGTTTTCTCTATTGTAATTTTTTGGGTTAAATTATTCTCTGCCTTAATTCTCTTCAATAAAATATAATGTTTTGTTCTGTATATCGATGTGTATGATGCTTTATCTACTGATTAATTGTGTTTTGCGACATTCTTAAAATTTATGAAACAAAAAGGGAAAAGATATATGAACTAAAATCAACTAATTATAAGCTGAAAGATACATTAATATTCATATATAACTCTTAAGACTACCTAGTTCAGGGGGAGCTAAGTGACAAAAATAAATTCATATGGTTATCTAACTCAGGGGGAGAAAATAGTTCTTAAACCTGCATCATTTCACCTGACCCTCTTAAGTAGCATTTTGATTATGACAAAAAGGGGGAGAAAGAATAGATTTTTTGATGAAATAAGTTGCTTGGTTGAACATGTAAAAGGGGATGAAATATACTTGCTTGATTATTATCAGCTCATAAAATTGTTCCATCAAAATACATGGTTTTTGTCATCATCAAAAAGGGGGATATTGTTAGAACAAGATTGAGAATCTATGTTCAGAATCTGGTTTTGATGATAACAAGCATATATTTTGTGAGTAACAATTTTACTACTAATGCTTTCATTAAGTGTGCAGATATTATGCTATAAGCCTTATACGACAGCATCAGAAAGAAATTCAGACAAGCTTCAAGGAATTAAACAGAAATAGCAAATACATGAAGAACTTATTACAACAAGAAGAGCACATGAGTAATGATTAGAAGTTCTGCACATAGAGAAAGAATTCAATAATCAGTGACAGAAAATCATAAGTCATCGTAGAAACAAAGGCTTGACATTACATATAATATAAAGCTTCCTCAGAAGTACAAGCGTCATCAACATTCATAACAACAGAAGTTTTGACTCTGTATTTAGAAGCTTCGAAGAACAACATAAATTGCTCCAATTAAATCACATGCAATAAATCATGTTACTCTATGCAAAGACAAATATATGACATCTATTGTTGTCTACATTTTGATAAAGTTTAGGAAAACACACTACCAAGAAAAATTGTCTTGAAATAAGAAAAACAAGGAAGACACACTACCAAAGATAAGATTCGCCTTGGAAATATGTGCATCATCATTTAGTCTATGGCAAGCATTAAATGCTATGACCTAAGAGATATGAGATGAGAGGGAGACAATGCGAGCAATCAAATAAGCATAATATTAATTAAGCTTCTCCATTAGAGGCAACACAGACAAAGTATGTGATGAAACGATTATGTTGAAATACATATTATAAGCCTATGAAAAGAAAATCAAAAAGAGTGAAAAAGAAAATCCTGCATGTTTTGCAGTATGCTCCAAAGGAGTTATAAGAAATCCACAAATACTTGATCAATCAATCTCTCATGTTGATTGACCAAAGAAACTGAATACACTGAGTTGTTGCTCGACAGTGTTTCATGTTTACTTGTGATCATTAATGTGTTATCAGCTGCAACAAGCTCAATGATCAGTATTGAAGTAGAAGAATATGAAGATCAATGAACAAGAAGCAATTCATACAAGAGCTGCTGCTCTTAATCTGCTTTCAAAAAAAAAAATCTCATCCAGAAGTTGAAGAAAACAAGACTACAAGAATATTTTTATTTCTTGTAATTATATGTAAAATACATAGAGTTGTTGCTCGTATTGTGTTATATCTTAGGAAAATTATGATAGATTGTTTAGGCATCAGAAGTTACTTCTAGTCAGTGTGTCGTAAACATATGTACTTAGAATAGGAGAAAATCTACTTGACTAAGAAGCACACTTATAATCTCCAGAAGAACAATTCTGATCGAATTGGTGTTCCTTGGGTATCCTCTGATATGGATACTTGAGAAGTCCTTGAGATCTGGTAAGACTCTTGAAGGGTTCTAGGTCAATAAACGTTATATCTCGTGGAGATCATTGAACAACTTATTGTCTAGGGTTAGTCACGAGCAGTTGGCTTGTGCAGGGTTAGTCACGAGCAGTTGGCTTGTGCAGGAGTTACTAGGTTGATGAACGTTATATCTTGCTGAGATCACTGAACGGTTCATCATCTAGAGTTAGTCAATCGCGGGTAGCTTGTGTAGGAAGTTAGTTACGACAGTTGATCGTGCAGGTGTAATCAGTTTGGTTAGAGTGGATTAAGTCCTCGATTGAGAGAGGCAAAATCACCTGAGGAGGGTGGAATGGAGGTAGCCTTGTTAAGAAGGTGAACCAGGATAAAAATGAATATGTCTTTTATCTTCTGCATCTTTCATTTAACTCAGAACATTCACACTGATTATCTTCAGAACTGTACTTGACTAAGTCAGAAGTTCTGATGGAGTTAAGAAGTTAAATTGAATGTATATCTCATTGGTTATGTCGTGTTATCTCAAACATGCTTCCGCAATAAATGATCTAAGCATATCTAGAAAATGAGATACTAGAAGAAAGAAAAGATTTATAGAAAGGGAAATAAAATATGAAAGAACACAATTCAAACCCCCCTTTCTTGTGTTTTTCTCCACCTTCATAACTTAGGAAGTCTAACAGGCAAAGAAAACCTTCTACAAGATGTAATTTTGATGAGTATGTGACCTTGACAGATGAGGGTGAACCTGAGTGTTTTCAAGAGGCCATGGAAAGTGATGAAAATAAAAAGTGGTTAGATGCAATGCATGATGAGATGAAATCATTGCATGATAATCACACTTATGATTTAGTGAAGTTTCCTAAAGGGAAAAGGGAATTGGAAAATAGAGTGATTTATAGAGTTAAACATGAGAGAAACTCTAAGTCTCCAAGGTATAAATCTAGATCAGTGGTGAAAGGTTTCCGTTAAAGAAAAGGGTGTTGATTTTAATGAGATTTTTTCACCTGTTGTAAAGATGTCATCAATTAGAACCATGTTGAGTTTGACTGCTACTCTTGATTTAGAGGATGAACAAATGGATGTGTGTCATACCCCGAAATTTTCCTTCCATATTTCAATATTCAAGCTCAGCTAATAGTCAATAGCTCAAGACATCTCAAGGATTGATTGTATACACTTTCTCCTAATCAAGGATCCTCAAACTAGGGTTTCAATTTCTTAAGGGAGATGAATGCATCAAGGACTCAAATGGGTTTTATATGGTCTCTCATGACTCAAATTTCCTCCATGACAAGTTTCAAATCTCAGTTCATAAGATTGCTCAGTCAAAAGCTCAAATAGTCAACAGTCTACTAGTTTGACCTAAAAGTCAACTAAATTCCTGATTTTTGGTCAACATCAATATTTTGAAGTTAGATTCATCATTTGATCAAGGTTTGATCATGATTCATCAAAAAAAGTTCAGAAATCAACAAAACTCAAAGTTTCTAAATTAGGGTTTTTGAACTAAAAGTCAACTGAACTTTGACCAGTCATAACTCCCACATGGTTCATCAGAAATTTCCCAACCAAAGCTCATTTTGAAGGAAATTGAATTCTAAAATTTTATCTCTCTAAAGCCAAGGCAAAAAATGCTTCATTTGGGAGATATGAACCAAAACATTACAGGTCTTTTTGAAAGTCAACTAAAAGCTGTTTTTGTCAAAGCCAATATCATCAAGATAAAATCTCCAAATGCAAAATATGTTCCAAAGTGGCTTGTAGAGGAAATCTTGAGATTTCCAAAAAGTCCTAGAACACTTCCATACAATAAAAAATGATAGAGAAACTCTCGGTACAAGTTGGTTGATTTTTGAGAAAGGCTTGAAACCTTAATTTGCTTATTTCTTATTTTTGAGTATTGGGCCTTAGGACCTGGACTTTCCACGTGTTTTTGAGCTTGAGGGAGGCCCATTGGTCATATAAAAATTATTTCATGATTTTATTTCATTTATATTTGATTTTATTCATTTAAATTCAAATTAAATCAAATAAAATCAAGTTTTATTGAGATAAAATTTTATGAATCAATTCTTCAAATATTTGATCCAATCAAATCTCATCCAATGGCCAAGATTTAACAAGAAACGTGCATAAAATAGAATGAGGTGCTAATATAGAAAGATTTCATGTGAAATCTTTTTCAATTTCCACATCACTTAATTCATTCAATCTTTGGCCAAGCTTCAACCCTAAAAAAACACCCTCTATATGAACCTAACAGCATCAGACCAAAAGGGACAAAAAAGATTGGAAGGAGGCTAGGGTTTCATGAGAAAAGAATTCAAGAAAGGTGCAAATTTTGGATAGTAAGTTGCAGCCACTTTTAAGGCCTTCCACCGGTCTCATTCGTTTTCTAAGGTAACATATGGTGAGAATGTGTTGATAAATAAACCTCATGATGTCCAGAACACGTTTTTTATGTTACCTATATTCATTCATGTTCTTTAAATTCACCACTCATGTTTTATCGCATATTAATCAAAACTAACCATGTATATAAGCTCATATTGATGTTTAGGACAGGTCTAACGTGTGACATGTGAGTTTCATGGGTTAAATCGCACATCATCATTGTTGAGGGAATAAGCTTCGACCTTTTCGTTTTCATGGTTACAAACCTTTTCAGCCCAAACCAATCACACCATTGGATTCACAGCTGTCATACCCCAAAATTTACCCGATGTGATTCCCGTTTCAATTTATTAAGGGTGTTAAAAATTAAGGGCCATAGGGTTTAGTATATCTAATTATTAAACTTGCTCTCTTATAAAATTCCCTTATAAATTTATCAAAGAAAAGAGAACGTGTAAATAGCAGAAATCTCTGAATTCAATTGACACTTGGGTTTTTCTCTTTCTTCTTTCTGTTTCGTAGGAAAAAGTAGAGGGGTGTCTTGCTAGAAATAAAAAAATTTGGGGCCCAATATGCCCATTTGCTTATCTTCATTTAATCATTTACATTATTATTAATCATAACTTATTAATTTTATCAATTCCTAAATATTAGTTTTTTTAAAAATTAATATTGGGTTATTAAGATTAATTAAGTTCTATTATTAATAGTAATATAATTAAGGGTTAATGAACTTTTTGGTCCCTCTAAATATTGTAGATTTCGTTTTTAGTCCCTCCAAAATTTTCCTTTAAGAAATCATCCCTTCAAAATTTTTCGTCTAAACTATTGGTCCCTAACGTCAAATTTGCTAGATATTAGCTACGACTTTAGCCATCGATTAGCTACGAAATTTGATGTTAGGGACCAATAGTTCGGAAGAAAAATTTTGAAGGGACGATTTCTTGAAGGAAAATTTTGGAGGGACTAAAAACGAAATTTGAAATATTTAAAGGGACGAAAAAGTTCATTAACCCTATAATTAATTGGTGCTAATTACGGTTATCAGAATATTAACAATTAAATTTATTGTTTTTATTAGTTAATTAGCCAATTAAGATAAATGAGTTATTTGGGTTTTATTGAGTTTTTGGTTTGTTTTGGACCAACGCGTTTTTTTGCAAGTAAATGGGCCGTTTTTTTTCTTTTTGTTATTTTTGTGTGTACCCATGCGTGGACCAGGTGGACCGGGTCAAACCCAGGATCCAACCCGATCCTGTTCACTCTCTTCCCCTCAGCGCTCATAAACCCTAGTCTTCATCCCCATGACCGCCGCTGCCACCCCCATGAAACCTAACTCTAATTGTTCTTGCCCAGGCCCATGCTTGAATCAAATGCAATCCAAATCAAACAAATCAAATAACAGAATGAATCACAATCAAACATTAAAACATAATCAAATCTGAAATCAAAACAGAATTGAATCCAAACTTAACAAAATCAAATATAATTTTATTAAATCAATAATATTACAATCGGGATCAATCAAAGATTACAAAAATCTAATCTCAAATTTCCTAATCTGAATTAAAACCCTAAGTCTATAAGAATAGAAGGAGAAGAAATTGAAGGGGTCGGAAAAAATTTGGGGAGAGGAGAACACTAACAACGCCGATTCGTCTTCATCTCGATTGTACCTGCAAACGGAGAGAAAGAGAGGGATTAGCAAAAGGATTAGGAGCTTACACGATCCTGAATTCAAGAACAAAAGGTAATCCTATTGTGACTTAGCTTAGGTTGATTATTGAATCATTTGTATGTTCGTTTGTTTTGATTGAATCTGGGAATTTTAGGGTTGTGATTCATAATATTTGGGGTTTTCTGGGTTAGATTGCATGAGGGTATGAGTTTTCCGGTTGAATATCAACCGGAAAACTGGGGTACACGGCGGTAGTTGTTGGGTTTCGCGGTGGGTTATAGTTGATAGGGGTGGTCGGTGGTGGTTTTCTAGGTTCGTTTACAGGTTATGGTGGGGGTGCGATGGAGTTGAGAGAGAGAGAGTAACACGAAGAGAGAGAAAGGATTTGAGAAAATGGAAGAGGGGGAAGGGTGAGACCGGTTAACGCAATTCTTAGGGCCGTTAGATGGATGACGCGTGGCCTCTTGATGGCCACATGTTTGGAGCTTGGAACATGATTCCATGTATCTCCCTTAATATGCATCCTCAACCTAAGCACATGCAGACCTTTAGACAACCACGTACGAGATCCAACGTCCCCAGATCCGTATGCACACCATGATCTTCCATACACCCGCGCACGCTGAATCAACCAGACCCAAACCTTTATGGGGCCTAATCCAGTTGCTATTTACACACCCCTTAAATTGCTCCCAAGTGTAAAACACACCCCTGTGCCTAAATAAAATTTTAATTAATAAAAAACTAATTGATATTATTTGATGAATTTAATAATTGTCTATTTGTTTTTTTCCGATAATCAATTTTCTCCTCGACCCGACCATACCTATTGGTCGCATTAGGCAAGAAATAATTCGGATCAATTTATTTATTTGTTAATAAAAATTCAATTAACTTTAGTTTAATCTTCTCCTCGAACCGACTAAACCCATTAGTCGCATTAGACGAGAAGTGACATTTTAACTAATTTGCTATCTCTAAATCAATTCTCTCCTCGACCCGACTGAAGCTATCAGTCGCTTTAGACGAGAGATAAACTACATAAATTAAAATACATTTCAATTTGCTGCCCGCGATGATCAACCTATCGATCTGAGTAACCAGCAATGCCTTTAATCCGTTAGCTATACTGACCAAATCCATTGGTCACCGCATCTAACGGTGCCAAATCAAATCAGGGTTGTATGCCAAACCTCAAAACATTTTTCCACATTCAAATCAATTTCAAAACTATGATAGGCCATTAAAAAAGCCTTTAAACAATTTCAAATCACAAATTCGATCCTAATGCGTACAACCCTGTGCCCGAACTACGTTGACTCTGATCCTCCATAAGGAGGTACGTAGGCACTTGGTAACAAGGCGAGTCTCCCCCCCTAAAATTTCAATTCATTAGCCATAAACCTCATAATGCCATAAACCTTATCTTTACAATGTTAGCCTTTAGGAAAGGATTGAGGGTGCCTAACACCTTCCCTCAACCTGATTATAATAACTTACCCTGAATCTCATATCTGCGTAGGGTTTCCTATTCGCCCTTCAGAATAGGTGGCGACTCTAAACCTTCGAATTTAAGGCAGGTTTCTACAGCTGGCGACTCTGCTGGGGACAACACTATAGGTTAATTATTATGCTCCTAAGGTTTGAGAGGGTTTAGGTTTGTGGTTTGTGGTTTAGGTTTTTGGCGCGTTTTAGGGTTTGGCAAACTTGCCACTTTTAGGGTTTGGGGGAAGGTTTATCTTTTTAATAATAAATTTTTAATTCTTTATTTATTTATTTATTTATTTATTGTTTTTTATTAAATGTTTATTTGCCATATTTGCATTAAATGTTTAATTGTTATATAATTTGCACTGTTGGGTTATATATTACTGCTGTTAAGCCTAAGCGTGGGAATTATAATAATGACCAGAGGGGAATTACATCGCCTACGAGTCTTATTATAATTCCACTCAGAGTGGGTTAAATATTCGGAAAGGTCTGATACGAGGCTCGACCTTGTTGAGGGCTGGACTGGGTATTTAGCTGATCTCTCTGGGAACCAACCCCTAAAATTCGAACCTCATGGACCAATGAGTTGTTCTAAAATCCAAAGAGACAAAAAGTCTCGGCGGCTACGAATGATCCCATGAGACCTTCTAGAAAATTCCTGTGGGAAGGGTAGGCTCCCGAGCCGTTACGTCGAACCTATGAACTTAGGGCCTATGTGATTATATGCTGAATATGTGCTTATTATTATAATAATATTGTGTTTTTTTTGTATAATTATTTGCATGCATCATACATCATATGCATATTTTTTTTTATCATGTCTTATCTGCAGGTAAAAAAAAAAGGGAAAAAAAGGAATAAAAAAAAATTAATTCTTTTTGGTGAAAATTCAGGAAAAATGAATGCTAAGAAGTCTATTGTCCACCTCACCGTCTCAGTGCCTGACATCAAGAAATTGAGAAATATTAGAGATAAAATGTCATCAACTGCTTTGAACAGGTTTGAGGGCCGTTATGGGGATATTTTGAACTTGCTCAAGGTTAAGGTTCAAGAAGAAGCAATCACCGCTTTGATCCAGTTTTATGATCCGCCACTTAGATGTTTCACTTTTCAGGATTTTCAGTTGGCTCCTACTTTGGAGGAGATGGATGCTATGCTTGGGTTTTCAAGGGTTAAAAAAATATTTTATACAGGTGCTGGAAAAAGAGTTGAGATGTCTGATTTGGCCAAAGCCTTGGAAGTGCCCGTTGCGGATTTAGAAGCTAATCACAAAACAGGTGGAAAAATACAAGGAATTAAAAGAACTTATTTAGAAGCTCAAGCTATGTATTATGCCCAAAAGAAACAATGGGACATTTGTGGACATTTTTTAGCTCTTTTAATTTTTGGTGTTGTTTTATTGCCTAATAAGGCGGAGTATGTTGATGATGCTGCTATTCATGTCTTCACCTCCTTCAGAAATTCAAATGAGGATCCAACTCCTACTATCCTTGCTAATAAATATTTAAAATATACTCCTACTATTGCATGGAAATATTTAAAATATTTCGCTAGCTAACAAATAATTCAAGATAAAATATCTGAATCTAACACACGTGATTGCTGAACACACCCACCTTTAGGATAACTCCTCTTCTGTTGCCTTTTCGATTACATAGTTAAGTTCCTCGGATTTAGGGATACCTTAGCCTTCTGCCTACAAATGAAAATCATCATACAAATATCATAGTCCCTTCGAGTTGCCTACGATAAAATGATCTCGTCCCTCGATGTTGTCTTCGATTAAATGATGATAGTCCCTTTGATTGCTAAGGTATCCTTACTTGTTGCCTATTATGACTATTCTCATCAATTCATAGAACTTCCTACCTCCTTATGGTATGGATAGCCCTATGTAAAAACGATGACCCTTCGATGACCCGCACATCCAATGCATAGGACTACCTACCCTCAAATGGTAGGGATAGTACTATCACCTAAGTAAAGACTTAAAGAACAAGTTAGACCTTATAACTTTAGGGTATGTTACTCCTAATTGCTTGCTTAAACCAATTTCAAATTACTTCATACACCTCTTTCAAAACAATTTCAAAGGCTACACTTTATTTACAAAGTTAAAGTCCTTTTTCAAAATGTTTTACTATACACACGACACTTTTCAAACAATTCAAACAAACAAGTGAGCTAAGCAATTAAGAGCCCATGGATAACCATGGATACAAAGGGTGCTCATACATTCCCTTTGTATAACCTATCCCCCGAACTCTAATCTCTTTCAAAGGTCTTTCCTGTTCTTTTTGCCTTTCCTAATTAGATAAAATAAAAGGCGGTGGCGACTCTTGCTATCCGCGACATTTAAAAAAAGTCAGTTCTCCCACCGTATTACAATGTGAAAACGGCTTTCCTTCATGGTGATTTGGAGGAAGAGATCTACATGAAACAACCCGATGATTTTCAATTTAAAGGCAAAGAAGATCATGTGTGTAGATT
Source organism: Vicia villosa (assembly GCF_029867415.1). Lineage (NCBI taxonomy): Eukaryota > Viridiplantae > Streptophyta > Magnoliopsida > Fabales > Fabaceae > Vicia > Vicia villosa. The sequence goes on along the minus strand of NC_081183.1, from coordinate 38,244,441 downwards.
GAGAAAGAGTTTATATGGGTTGAAGCAAGCTCCAAGGCAGTGGTACAAGAAGTTTGAGTCTATTATGTGTGATCAAGGATATCATAATACTACTTCAGATCATTGCGTATTTGTTAAAAAAAATTCTAACGATGACTTCATTATCCTGTTGTTATATGTTGATGATATGCTTATTGTAGGGAAAAATATTTCTAACATTGACAAGTTAAAGAGGCAGTTGGGCAAGTCTTTTTCCATGAAATACATGGGAGCAGCTAAACAAAATCTTGGCATTAGAATTATGTGACAAAAAAGAGAAGAAACTTTGGATCTCACAAGAACATTATATCGAAAGAGTGTTGCAAAGATTCAAAATGGAAAACTCTAAGGCGGTAAGCACTCCTCTTGCTACTCATTTCATGTTGAGTTTTAATCAAAGTCCTTCAAGTGAAGATGAAGCGTTTGATATGAAACGTGTTTCTTATGCGTCTGTTGTGGGTAGTTTGATGTATGCAAGGGTGTGTACAAGACCAGATATTGCATATGCTATTGGTACTGTCAGTAGATTTTTGTCAAATCCATGTAGAGAGCATTAGAATGTTGTAAAATGGATTTTACGGTATCTTTGTGGTACTACTTATATGAAGCTTTGTTTTGGAGGAGATAAGCAAAAGTGTGTAGCATTGTCTACTAGAGAGGCTGAGTTCATTGCTATTACTGAAGCATGCAAAAAGTTATTATGGTTGAAGAAATTTTTGCATGAGCTTGGTTTTGTTCAAGACAAATATGTGTTATTTGTTGATAGCCAAAGCGCTATTCATCTTGGTAAGAATCCAACTTTTCATAATAGGTCCAAACACATTGATGTGAGATATCATTGGATACGTGATGTTTTGGATGCTAAGTTGTTGGAGTTAGCTAAAATTTATACATATGATAATGATTCTGATATGATGACTAAAACCTTACCAAGAGGAAAGTTTGAAGCTTGTTATGATATCGCCGGTTTGGCGATTTCCTCCACATAGTTGTGAGGGGGAGATTTGTTGGGTTTGGGTTCCCTTCCTATGTGGAGAAAAGCCCAAATATCAATAGTCAATTTGTTTCACTTATTTAAGTGGAGAGTGTCAATTTAGGGATAAGAGAGATAGAGAGAAAATAATAATTTAAAAGAGAGAAAAGAGGAGAGAAACTCAGCCCCACTAAATCGACGATCCCCGATTCGTTCATCGTTGGATCGAGCTGAAATTTTATGGGCATGTTCGCAACTCATGTATCTAACTTTTGACCGTACAGAATTTGAAAACAAGGTCTGAGCTGAGAGATATGTGCATCGGATTGGAGCTGCAGATTTGAGTTATTTTCCAGCTTTTTGATTCTTATTTGTAAGTTAATTGTGCTTTGTGATTTGCGGTTGTTAGCACGTGTTTGTGAATCACTTAAAGTCTCTCTTGTACTTATAGTTCTCTGGTCTTTACGACTCATGGTTTTTACTCTCAAATTGAGGGATTTTCCACGTTAAAAATATCGGTGATTTTTTTTTGCATTTATTTTACCGTCTTCTCTTTGTTATTGATTCTCAAAATTTCTACAAATGTGAGGAATTTTATATCCACTGTATCTTAATCGGTTAGTCGGTTATTGTATCTTAATTTCAGATCACATAGAAAGGAAACCTTTTAATGTTGGGATCCAAACATCGATATTTGATAAGTTTTACGCCTTTAATGGTTGTGTGGTCGCTGATGGCAAGATGATTCTGCATTATCATCAATATTGTAGTATTTTAGAGCTTTTCCATCAATCCAAATCATGTCTATTATGGGAATTGTAAGAATCAAGAGGATTCTAGAATTTGAAAGTAGTGATTAGAAAGCTATTAGTCTGATGTTTTGAGTTTTTCTTAATCACCAAGTCTTAGCTACTTTCTTGATAAGATATACTACTTCATTTATTTATCTTAGCTTGTAAGAATTAAGTTATAGTCCTGCCAATGTAGCATGCACCGTTTAGCACCGCCAATAGCGCCTTAATTGATAAGTTTAGTACACTTTCACACCTATATAAATATAATTCAACCATGATGTAGTGATAAATATCAAGTTGAAATAAATTGTGAGTTATTACATAGCACTCTATCTCTCCTTTCACGAGTGTGTCTGTTGCTGAACATCAGAATAGAATGTAGGACAGCTTTGAATAAACTTTTTAAAACAGGAATCACAAACGCTGCGTCGCGGTATAATAGCCACTGCCTTAGAAGCGATTTCGCCTAGACCACCGGAGCTCAGCCAGATCGGCGTCGCCCCCCAAGGTTACCACAACGTCCTCCGATCGCGGGCTCTCGCCAACGAAGGACTGGAATCAATCGGTATACTCAGAACTAGTTTTTTAGAAGAAAAGGAGAAGCTTTATGTTTGTTATATGTTAAACCAGATGGAAAAACCAGTATTTAAAGAAGATCAGTATATTTAATTCACAACACTAACTCCACCTCATAAAACGTGGGATACCAGCTAAAATTATGGAGCAGTTGCAACCTTTCAGCTAAAATATAGGGCTACTGCAAACTGCTAGGAAATAGTCAAAGAAGTTTAAATTTTAAATTTAAAACAAACTGCAGTAATAATTTAAAATACACGTGGAAAAAAAACGTTACTGTTCACTCACAGTGTCTTATTTTTTTTTATCATAATTATAAGTCTCATTTGATATAAATTAGTATTAGAGTAAGTTAGATTCTCCTAGTGTGACTGTTAAAAATATTTTTGAGTGTGTGAGGAATAAAATAATTTTTATTGTGTAAAAAATTATTATGAGTATTTTGTGAGAGAGAGATGACAAATAATTACAATTTTGTCTCATTCGATCCAAAATTAACTGCAAAATCAGATTTTAGTTATTGAATTTTTTTATGACAACACTACTCATAATGTTTAGAGCTTTGTGGATCCCGATTTACAAGAAGCTGATGAAGTCGCTCGTAGAAGGGACCAATTGGCACTTTCACAAATTAATCAAGGAATTGATTACTTAATATTTGGCAAAATAGCAAATGCCAAGACTGTTAAAGAAGCGTGTGACATATTGAAGTTATCACATAAAGGAGTAGAGAAGGCTCAGAAGTCCAAATTACAATCGTTGCATAGAGAATATGAAAGGTGTGAAATGTCTAATTTAGAAACGATAGAACAATATTTTTCTCGTGTTATAAATCTTGTCAACAAGAAGAGAATATATGGAAAAGATATTTCTGATAGCAAAGTGGTAAAAAAATTCTACATACGATGCCGATGAAATTTGACCATGTGATGACTATAATAATTGAGTCCCACGACACCGACGTTTTGTTTGTAGCAGAGCTAAAAGGTAATATTGAAAGTCATGTCAATAGAATATTGGAAAAAATAGAGAAGATAACAGAAGAAGCTTTGAAAAGCCAAGTGAATCTCAACAATATAGTTAAATCCAGTCAAATAAGAGAAGGTAGAGTTGTCAGCATTCTGATAAGGTCATGAACCATCATATACAAGGACAAGCATGTGAAGCATGGGTGCCATAGGATGAAAAAAAATGACGGATAAGCTATCGAGGGTATGAAATCGTCGCCCTAGGAAAGTGAGTTGCATCATTTTCATAATTGTTGCGCCTATATCCTGTCTTTTAATAGCACGATGATGGCATCTTATTCAACATATTGAAGTTTCCCAAAACATTCGATTTATGAATAGAAAAAGCTCTCGGGAAGCCTCACCAGCACTCGACACTTAAACTCCAGAATCTACCACCTTAGCACAAGCAGTCTCTAATTTATTTTTAGGTTTTTGAGTTTGAGCATCAGAAAGAGCTGGCCAAAACTTAGTTCCAATCACCATACCAGGAACATTAACACATTTCCCATCAACACTGGGCCTCTTCCATGGATACTTATGAATTTTAATCTCTTTCTAATATTCATTAATCTCATTATCAGCAGCCACCATAACTGTTTTTCTCTTACCATGACATCAAGATTTTTAGCTCACTCGGCATTCTATTTTGGAACCACCAAAAGTAGTTTCAGGTCATCGCCCAATGTCGAGATGGCGTAACTTTTTGCAAATACGCATCTCAATGCCACAACCCATCATTCTCCCATGCGGCCCGAAACTATCAGTAGTGTTATATCAAATTTTATTCACAAATAATAGAATCGAACCCTGGTTGTGATGACGGGCATTCGACAAAACATGTTTTGATTTAGGAGGGACGATGTCTTTGCTAGTAAAACTACAAAGGTCAAAATCTAGAATCACATTACTTAGACCATCCAAAGCTATATTAAAATCAAGTTTCACAAAACACACACACACACACACACACACACACACACACAAACACACACACACACACACCCACGCACGCACGCACGCACGCACGCGCACACACACACACAAACACACACACACACACGCACGCACGCACGCACGCGCACACACACACACACACACACATATATATATATATATATATATATATATATATATATATATATATATATCCCATTGTCTAGCAATATATGATCATGTAACACCCAATATTAGGCCCTAGGAGTCACAAAAGCGTATGAGGCAACCTCTACTTTCAAGTTCAAACCCAATCCCCTAACTCTATTGGGTAAAGAAACCACCCTCTATTGAATGTCCCTGAAAAAAGTACAACCACCAACCATGATGTCTTCAATCCTCATTCGCAACTCTTTATCAAATCAAATATTTGCTTCCACTATATAATTAGGTTGACATGTACTAAGACAAAAAAAAAGTGGCGATACCCATGCAGGATCAAAGTAGAAGAAGCTCACTCAGAGGATTCCTTAGTTGTGATAGAAGATTCATTAACTCAACAGTCTTAGAAAATCTCTTCTTGGACAACCCCTCGATAAAGCCTTCATCTCGTCTAGCATCCCTTCCAAGCAACTTCATCCATAACATAGGTCTCATGATGTTTGAAAGGAAGAGCTCCCTTGAATTTTATTACCAGCATACGAAGGCCAAAAGAACTCAGTCTTAGGAATATTCGATTCGAGACGTAATCTTGGACTGATTTCCCAAATAATATCAAGGGCTTTAGCCACCTCCTCTGAATCTCCTATGATGGTTTCTTCATCAAGATGTCATGCATGAAGAAGAAGCTTACAATTATCTCTAATTAGGTGAATGAATGAATAACACAAAAGCAAAAAGGAACGGCCTTAACGAGCCACCTTGTTGCACTCTAAAGGTACAAACTCGCTGCCTGACCATAAAGAAACTCAATCCATAATGAAATCAATGTACTACTCACTTTCAAATAATGTTGGACCGGTTTCCCAAATAATGTCAAGGGCTTTAGCCACCTCCCCTAAATCTCCTACGATGGTTTCTTCATCAAGATGTCATGCATGAAGAAGAAGCTTACAATTATCTCTAATTAGGTGAATGAATGAATAACACAAAAGCAAAAAGGAACGGCCTTAACGAGCCACCTTGTTGCACTCTAAAGGTACAAACTCGCTGCCTGACCATAAAGAAACTCAATCCATAATGAAATCAATGTACTACTCACTCTCACCTCGCGCAGAAAGGTTAACTGATACCATGTTGAAAGCATTTAAGAAATCTACTATGAACATAGCCAAATAACTATCTATATCTGCTTGCTTAACACTATGTTGGAATTATGCAAAATGGTCTCGACACCACCCAATACCCTGAGCCCAGAGTGGAAGTCATTGAGATATCGAGCCACATCTTTACTGACCCATTTCATATCCTTGGATACCAACCATTTTCAAATAGAACCTAAAGAAATTGGTCGTATCCCACCATCATACTTTAATAACAAGGTCAAGGATGTAAAGGCAACAAACTCGTCGAATATCTTCCTCTCAGCCATAAGTAAACAACTAGAGTGACTTCACATAAAAGATCTCTTGCCACAGCAGAACCTTCATTACACACTGCATCTGATATATGTTGTGCTCACAAACCATCTCCTCTACATGATTTCCCTTTGGAAAATAATTTAATGTGCCTAAAGATAGTATTAACTTTAGCCAGTAGAAGAGCTTTGAACAACAACATGTTCGACATGGAAGGAGGTGGTGTGTATGGGTGTTTAGCCTCCAAAATCTTCTTTGTAACGATTATAGGGGGTCACTCTGGATGACCCCTACACTTTCATAGTTGTTGTGAAGTGATCATCTGCAACCTTGCAGAGACATGCTTGACATTATAGCTCATATGTTTATCTTTCACTCAAATTTTATGACCCAAATTATCTTGCTCAGAGCTTCCCAACAAACTATTAACTAAATTGACAAGATCATATATGTCTCTCCAAGTAGCTAAGCACTCCAAAATATATAATTGTTGCAAGGACTTCTGATTTTCAAACCTACGATCTCACCTATTCTGAGACTTGACCACGTGAAAGTGCAACGAGAAAGAAGTAACAACCGAACTCAAGCATCTACAAATCTCGGTTCAACAACCACCTTATAAAGAATTTCTTTCAATGCCTGAGATAAAGTAAGACTACACTTAAGAAGTATTTTTTCACGGTGAAGATGTGTTATGAAGACTCTTTCTCTCTAACAACTTCGCATCCAAAACAAGCCCCTTGTTTATGTCGAGGTTATCAAAGTTTGTTGTAGATTGTTTTACAATACCTATAATGTAACTTCTGACTTCCCATGTCCCATGAGTAACACAAACCAGAATCAAAATGATGCTAATGTCTAACTCATGGCATGAATACTCATACACCTTCCACATAACAATTGCTCAATGACCCTTAAAGACTACTCCAATACCATAAACAAATCCCAATCATTCTTAATGACTTTCCGTATTGCACTTTTGCGTTCGTCGTTACATATGTGTAACGTCTTAAGATGAGATACCATACAAAAAATACACTTGCTCTCATCCTTTTCATCAAGGCAACAATGGAACCCTCAAAATGGACAGTGCAAGCCTTCTATACGAGTAGAAATCATTGGACAATGCAAAATTGTGTTTCTCCCCTTTTCAATACAAAAATGCCTAATTGAGGAATTTTAACAAACACGTTTGAATATCGGCGAAAGAGCAGTTTTCCTTGATTGTGATGTTGTGTTGTTGTCTTGCCCTATGGTATGATCATATTAATTAAATCAGAAGAATAATAAGATGATTAGATTCCATAATAAGCCGACAGAACAACACTGTTCCCCCAAAACTTCCTTTTTGGAGTTTACATAAAAGAAGCTTCATGCATTTGCTATGGTTCCCTTTTTGCTCTTATGTGTTGAACTTCGACGTGTGATTAAGATGTTATGAGCTACTAACTTACAAGGAACTTAAAGATGTTATGAGCTGACTTACAAGGAACTTAAAACTGAAGCACTGTATTAACCAAGGCATACACACCATTTGTAATCATAGCTTCTTAACAGGGAATGTATGACCAAATCAAAATTAACTATGTGACCAGATCAAAATGGTTCAAAGTAAGTGGTTGAAAACTATCATTATATTCAAATTACTAAAGTCTTATGTCTATGATTTATTTCGGAATAAATCAGTTCTTTATTTCGGAATAAATCATAGAACTGAGGCTTTAGCTTTGTTTGAAATGAACCAAAGCTAGTTCGGTTCGGTTTCCCTGAACAATATTTCTGGTTCTGTTCAGTTGTTGTCGTCGAGAACTAAACTGTGAACATGATTGATTACTTCTTATATATCTTGTTTATATTTGTATTAAAAATTGACATTCAAAGTGTTCTTCAACATACAAATATCTTGATTGGAAAAAATACAGTAAAAAATATGTGAGATTTCTTTTGTTTACACATGATATAAAAGAAATATCTTTCTCTCAATTTACAGATATTTACTCCACCAATAATCCCTTTATAGTTTGAAATACATGTATGCAATTTTATTTTTTTCAGATATCCGTCTTAGGCACCTCTATATTTTCACAGTATCAGAGTGAATGCAACAGAAGAATAGCTCCTATGATAAGCAATGCCACAGAGGATATTAAAGCCTGCAAGATCGCCTGAGCATTAAGAAAATGAACTAGAAATGCGAACATGTTTGTGTGTGTGCGAGCATACACAAACAGATAAACAGGTCGACGACAGAGAGCAAGAGAAGGATTAAAGAGAAATATTACAGCAATTGCAGAGGCTCCCAATCCCGCACGTTCCCTAGGATCCTTCATGTAGTAATTTCCAAAATAGAGAATAGTTGCATAGTACCACAGAGGTGGACATAGAAATCCAACAAGAAATCTTCAATGAAATGAAACAAACAAAAGTCACAAAACCATTTAGAGGAGGAAAAGAAATAGGGGAAGAATGTAGGTAAACTACTTACGAGAACCATCCAATTCCGCATCCAAAACATGGAAGGGGTTTGTCGTAAAGTCCGGTTTGCAGGTCCTCTGGGTCTCGAATTAGAGCATACTTGCCTCTATCATGATCAGGAGCATCAGCTGCCTGACCTGTCATGGCCATAGAAATGTCAATGCTTCGGAGGAACTTGTTTTCACAATTTTAGTAGAAAAATATAGAGAAACATTAGGTACAAACATGCTATTTTTTAAGGTCTGTTCAAATCAAATTATTTGAGTTTATTTACGGTTACAAGCCCTTTCGATAATGTTTGAAAGATCTCATATAAACAACTTACAACATGTCCATAAGATGTTTTCAACTTATTTCCATAAGCTCTCTAGAATAGTTTATGAAAACATGAACTATGATGAGCATTACCTTCAACTAGTACAAAGAGAAACAGTTCTTTATTATGATGAAACAATTGAAATGGAAAATGGAGCAACAAACTCAATTAGAACCACAACTCCAAGTCTGTTAAATATTGAACAAAACATGTTCTAAAGTATAGCCTTGAAGGCAATATACAAAAGCAATAGGGTGATCAAAATCCTTTGAATCATACGCATATTAATCCTTGTTTTCCATTTAAAATAAACTATCCAAGCAAAAATACCAAGAAAAGTTAGGACAGAACGTAAAACCATTTCTGCGTTTCAGGTATAATGATGAGAATGAGAGTGAGTACCTCTAAAAATTGAATAACTTCGAGCAGATGGCCTCAGAAGATCACGATGCTTATCAGAGACTGATGTTGCCAATTCTACATCATTTCTCAAATCAAAAGTCTCTTCCATACTGGAACCTGGACAATAAACAAAGTCACATTTTAATTGCAAGTGAATTGAGTTGCATTGCAGTAAATTTGAAATTCTCCATATTAGATGAACTAGTTCGTCTGCAATATTAATAAAATTCGTTTCGACATTTGCGTACCTTTATCGACGGATGAGAGAATCGAGTTTATAGATTCAATTCAAGTCTTCAGCTGGTCAAACAACACAAAAAAATCCTTAGAAGCAGATAAGTTCATAATCATGTTAGTTTCAATCTTGTCACTTAAAAAGGAAAATTCATAATCAAATTTCATTCCAATCACTCACATACAACAAAATGAAAATTGAATATGAAAATTGAAAATGAAGTTATAAACCCTAAATTTTAAATATGATCAAGTTACATACATAGTTGAATTTGGCTGTTTTAAAGATAGGGATATTCTAATATATTACTTGTGCTTTAAACTTGATGAAATTGCAATATGTTAGAAAGAATCTTCGAATCCGTGTACCAAACCAAAACAAGAAGTGGAAAACTTGTTGATAAAGCAATCAAGAAGACCTTCCAATTCAGAATTTCAGCTCAAACAAAACCGATTATTTTGGAAATTAGGGAAATATTGAAGTAATCGAACAGAGGGAAAAAAACTATTAAAAATGATAGAGATTTTTATCAAAACAAAATAAGGAAAGAAAATTATAAGAATTAGGAGAAGGAAAAAAGGAATTACCTGTTAAAGAAAGAGGAAACAGAGAGAGATTGAGAAAAAGTGTAGTGGGAAGAGAAACAAGAAGTTTCAGTGATCAATAAGGAAGTTTCAGTGAAAACAATTAAGAGAGAGAGGGACTTTTTATTCAAAGATCAAACGTAATGAGCAATTTAGAAAATTCAACCTCTTTAGTTTTTATATTTTATTTATTTATTTATTTTTATTATTATTACTATGTAGTATAAAATAACTTCAAGTTGAAGAGAATTGACTATAATTCTGTCTTGCTATTATAAATTATAATAAAGTTGAAGAACCAATTTTATAGTGTTTTAAATTAAAAGATAAAGTTGATCTTTAAGAATGAGTTAAGAATCAAAATAATTATTATATTAATATATTTTATTTTTTTACTCAATTTGTAATTTTTTTTAAACATATATTTAAAAAAGAATTTAATAAGTATGTATCGATTGTGTAAAATAGTTATATATTTTTTAAACATTTATTTAAAGAGTTTAATAAGTATGTATCGATTGTGTAAAATAGTTTTATACTGTCAACTAATAAGAATAAAGTATTCAACCATAACATACTAATATTTTAAAATTTATAGTCTGATATAGCGGGATATATGATGGTGTTCTCTCCAAGTATCTCAAAATTTTCCTTGTAGACTTCATTTGAGAGATTCTAGGATCATCCATGTATTTGCTCACTAGACCAACTAAGATGCTTATATCAGGCATGGTATTGCACATATATCTCAATGAGCCAACTATTTGTTTGAACAAAGTTGCACCAACTTCGTTCTCATCACCATTCTTCTCAAGTTTTATGTTTTCTTAGGGTTTGAGTCCAGTATCTTGAACCTCTTCAGAACCTCTTTAACATACTTCCTTTGGTGCAACACTATGCCTTTAGCAGTCCTTAGAAATTTCATGCCTAAGAAATATCTGACATCTCAAACTTTCATCATCGACTTCTTGAATTTCACCAAGTTGTGGATGTTATTTCCAATTACTAGCAAATCATTAACATACAAACATATTCTTGTAAATGGTGTTGGTAGAGCTCTGAAGTCTCGAAAGCTCACTCCGCGTTTCATCGGTCCTTACCAGATTTTGCAGAGGATATGAGAAGTGGCTTATCGGATTGCTTTGCTACCGTCACTTGCTAACTTTCATAATGTGTTTCATGTATCTCAGTTGAGGAGATACATTATGGATTCTTCAGCTGTGATCCAAATCGATGATGTATGATGGGTTACTTCCGCAAGTATACAAAGTGTATCAGAGTAATATAAAATATTGTCGAACCCACAAAGACATATTGGTCAAACTTTCATTTTCTATTGCTATGGTGTTTATCTAAGGAGATCGTTAGAAGGTTTGGAGTAAGAATAACAAAATGAAATAATAGACTTTGAATAAATCCAGGTATATAATACTGGAATGCCACTCTCATCGATCAATAATACTCTTATTATTTCTAAGTAGGATTACTTACGGGGCAATATTTTCTTCCTTGAAAAAGAATTAATTAAACAGGAACTGTCGCTTATGCGTATTCAGAACCAGATTTTACTCTCCAAATTATACTATCTGCTCTCGCGTGCCCGGTGCGCTATGCCTTAAAGTGGAAAAACCTATTTTAAGAAATTAGATTCTTGACTCAGTTGAAAAGTAGTTTCGATTGGAAATTTTAACTTAAAAAGGTTCCTGGCTTTCGCTTGGATAACCGGATCCTAAACCTATACACGCGTCCGCAGATAGTTTTAAAATCATTTTCTAGAAACATTAATCTCTCCTAATTAATTAATAAAGTGCTCTCGCAATATTTATTAACCAAAAACGAACCAATTTTAGTCTTAAGTATCAGACAAATTTCGATCTTACTCGACGTGTTCAAGACTCTCTCTCGTAGCAACCGATCAAATTAAGTTTAGAAAAATTGCATTAAAATCAAAACAACCCTCAATAGCAATTATAAAGAAACCACAAACAGAGTACCTTCGAATCGACGATCCTCACATTCCAGCACTAATAGATTATATGGACATACTTACGGTAAACATTAAAGCTTTTGATTGAAAATTGGAATTAAACATATTTAGCTATTTGTTGTGAAAATCGATACCAATAACAAAGTATAATAGGGAATTAGAGAGGATAAGAAGAACACAAGAATTGGTTATAACTGCTATTCTTTCACTTTCTCTTAAAACAAGATTACAAGTTTACAAGAATAACAAATAACCTCTCTCACCCTAAATTAGGATTTGCAGCTTAGCAATATTGAGAGACTAGTATGCTATTTATAATAAAACCTAACATACTAACTAATGGGCTTTTTCAGCAAGGCCCATTACACAAGCCAACTTAATAAACAAGCTAACTTAACAAATTAGGGTTTAAACACTAAAACCTAATTTAACATGCTAACAACCCTAGCATCTTTGACATCTGCATGCTAGACCCATCTTCGACTACAGCATGCACACTTCGACACCAGCATGTGAACAATCCTTCGACTTCATGCTTAACTCTGTCGAACTGTCGAACCAAGAAGCTACCCTTCGACAATACTAGAGTTCGATCCAATATCTCACAAATCTCCACCTTGGACCTAACTCTACAACGTCAAGGAACAGACTAGCTTTCTTCATGCAGCTTTATCATCTGCATACAGTGGAAAAACTTGCAACTCGGCAATGTCTTGGTGATCATATCAGCAGCATTGTCTTCAGTCGAAACCTTCAGCACTTGGACTTCTCCACGCTCGATTACTCCTCTGACGAAATGCAGCCTCACATCAATGTGCTTAGTTCGCTCATGATAGGCTGAATTCTTTGACAGGTGTATTGCACTTTGACTATCACATTTAACAGTGATACCTCGACCTTGAAGTTTCAGCTCCTTCGCAAAACCTTCAAGCCACAATGCTTCTTTCACAGCTTCAGTGAGAGCAATATATTCCGCTTCAGTGGTTGATAGAGCAACAACCTTCTGAAGAGTTGCTTTCCAACTAATTGCTGTGCCAAACATAGTGAAAACATATCCAGAAATAGACTTTCTAGAATCCACATAACCTGCATAATCAGAGTCGACATATCCTTCTATTGCTGCTTTACTATCTTCACCCAAGGCTCCACCATAAATTAAGACTTTGTTTAGAGATCCATTTATGTACCTTAAAATCCACTTCAATGCTTGCCAGTGAGCCTTTCCAGGATTCGCCATGTACCTGCTTACAAGACTTACTGCGTATGCTATGTCGGGTCTAGTACAGACCATAGCATATATCAAAGAACCAACTATATTAGCATATGGGATGCTATTCATATAGGCTCTTTCGACATCAGTACTGGGACACTGATCAATACTCAGCTTGAATTGAGGGTTTGTTGGAGTCACAACTGGCTTCGAATTCGACATACCAATCTTTTCAAGAATCTTCCGTAGATATGCCCCTTGAGATAGGCATAACTTCGACTTCTTTCTATCTCTTCGAATGTCAATTCCAAGAATCCTGGAAGCAGCTCCCAGATCCTTCATATCGAACTCCTTATTGAGTTCAGCCTTCACCTCATCACATCTTCGACACTGTTGCTTGCTATGAGAATATCATCCACATAAAGCAACAAAATAACAAATGAATTACCAGGTCGAAATCTGAAGTAAACGCAGTGGTCGAACTGACTTCTAATGAAACTTATGCGTGCCATGAACTTGTCGAATCTCCTATTCCACTGTCGAGGAGATTGTTTCAGCCCATACAAAGATCTCTTTAACTTGCACACATAATCTTCCTTCCCCTTTTCGACATACCCTTCAGGTTGCCTCATCAGGATCGTTTCATCTAGATCACCATACAAGAACGCAGTCTTCACATCCATCTGTTCCAGTTCAAGATCGAACTGTGCCACCATGGCAAGCAACATTCGAATGGACCTATGCTTCACAACAGGAGAAAACACATCATTAAAGTCGACACCTTCTTTCTGAGTGAAACCCCATGCAACTAACCTTGCCTTGTATCTTTTCGACGTCACTCCTTCAATTCCTTCCTTAACTTTGAAAATCCATTTACAGCTGACTAACCTTGCCCCAACAGGTTTCTTGATCAGTTCCCAAGTATGATTATCAAGAAGAGATTTCATCTCATCATCCATGGCCTTCAGCCATTCAGTCTTATTTTGACTCCTCATAACTTCCTTATAGTCTCTAGGTTCTTCGTCTAGAACCTCACTTGCAGAGATTAAGGCATAAGTTATAAGATATGCATATCCAAGTCTCTGAGGTGGCTTGATGACTCTTCTCGACCTATCTCTCGACAATAGGTAGTCATCGTCAGTTTCCTCAACTTCAGCATCTTCTGCTTCTTCTTCGACTTCATCTGGGATATGCAATTCAGCATCAACATGCTCCACCTCAACAGGAATCTCTACCTGTTCCAGCTCTTCGTCAGATGTTTCTGTACTTCGACCAACATCATTAGTTTTATTAAAAGCCATTTCAGCTTCATTGAAAACTACATCTCGACTGGTGATACACCTCCTGTGACCTGGCTCTAGGAACCATAGCCTATAAGCTTTGACTCCTTCAGGGTATCCCATGAACATGCATTTCAGAGCTCTAGGTTCGACCATGTCTTGCCTAATGTGAGCATAGGCTACGCAGCCAAATACTCTCAGTTTGTCGAGATCTGGTGGATGTCCCGACCAAACTTCTTCAGGTGTCTTCATATCTAACGCTGTCGAAGGACATCTGTTTATCAGATATGTTGCTATCGAAACAGCCTCAGCCCAGAACACCTTCTTTAACCCCGCACTAATCAACATGCATCTGACTCTCTCCAAAATAGTTCGATTAAATCTTTCAGCCAAACCATTTTGTTGTGGAGTACCTGCAGTAGTTCTGTGCCTTGCAATACCAAAGGCAGCACAAAAACTGTCGAATGCCTCATTGCAAAATTCAAGGCCATTGTCGGTTCTCAACCTCTTGACCTTCCTGCCAGTCTGATTTTCAACCAGAGTCTTCCAACTTTTGAAATTCTCAAAAGTTTCATCCTCAGTCTTCTGGATGAATACCCATAATTTTCTGGAATAATCATCTACTATGGATAGAAAATACCTTGCTCCTGAATGTGATGCACACCTTGCAGGCCCCCAAAGATCAACATGGATGTAATCAAGGGATCCATGTGTTCTTTGTTTGCCTTTGTTGAACTTCACTCTGCAAGATTTTCCAAGTACACAGGGTTCACAAAACTTCAGCTTTTCGACTTTGTCTCCACCAAGCAGATTTTGTTTCCCTAATTCGACCAGACCCCTTTCACTGACATGGCCCAATCTCATGCGCCAGATTTCTGTCTTCGACAAAGGTTTCGTGGATACAACATTTGTCGAACCACTTACAACTTCAGCCTCAAGGGTATACAAGCCTTGTTTCTTCACACCTCTCAAGACTTCCTTCGACCCCTTCATGACTCTTAGGATACTTTTCTCTCCTTGGAAAACATATCCTTTCTTGTCGAATTCACCAAGAGAAAGCAAATTTCTCTTCAAATCAGGAACATACCTGACTTCAGTCAACAACCTTATTGACTCATCATGGAGCTTGAATCTCACAGATCCAACACCTGCAATCTTGCAAGCCTTGTTGTTTCCCAGCAATACTGATCCACCATCTTGATCACATAATTCCTCGAACAAGTCTTTGTTTGGAGTCATGTGCCAAGTGCAACCTGAATCCATAATCTACTCTCTTCTCAAGTCACTGCTTGAAACCACAAGAACATCAGATGATTCAAAATCATCTTGAACAATGGCTGCATTGCCATTATCCTTACCTCCATGATCTTTCAGACGTTCAGGGCACACCTTTCTTGTGTGACCCTCCTTCTTACAATGATAGCATCGAATGCCAGATGCTTCGCCATTGTAAGACTTCGACTGGCTTTGCCCTTCTTGTCGAACTTACCATTCTTTCGCAAGAATTTTCCTTTAACGGCCAAACCTTCACCAACAGTCGAAGGT
Organism: Vicia villosa; assembly: GCF_029867415.1. Lineage (NCBI taxonomy): Eukaryota > Viridiplantae > Streptophyta > Magnoliopsida > Fabales > Fabaceae > Vicia > Vicia villosa. The sequence goes on along the minus strand of NC_081183.1, from coordinate 38,228,526 downwards.
TTATGCTCCTTTCGTTCGTTCAGGTCCTTTGAATATAGGGCTGATTGAACTTCTTCAAAGGTCAGGGACTCCCTTCCATACAAGAGAGTTTCTTTGAAGTGAGCATGTGATCGAGGCAAAGCGCACAATAGTAACAGCGCTTGATCTTCATCATCAATCTTTACATCGATATTTTCAAGATCAAGAATCAGCTTGTTGAACATATCCAACTGCTCAGCCAACACTTTGTCTTCAACCATCTTGAATTAATACAAAGCCTGCTTCAGGTAGAGTCGATTTACCAGCGATTTGGTCATATACAAACTTTCAAGTTTCGCCCATAACCCTAATGTCGTCGTCTCCTTTGATACCTGTCGTAGAACCTTATCACCAAGGCTCAACAGAATTGCGTTGTGTGCTTTCTCGATCATAGTTGTCTTCTCCGCTGCCGTTAATGCAGCATTCATGGCTGCCTCTCCCTTCAACGCTTCCAAACAACCCTGCTGAACCAGTAGGGCTTTCATCTTCAAGCGCCACAGACCGAAATCATTCACTCCAGTGAACTTTTCAATCTCATACTTTGTTGAAGGCATCTTCTCCACGCTCACCGCACCAATTTGTTGTGAAAAACGATACCAATAACAAAGTATAATAGGGAATTAGAGAGGATAAGAAGAACACAAGAATTGGTTATAACTGCTATTCTTTCACTTTCTCTTAAAACAAGATTTCAAGTTTACAAGAATAAAAAATAACCTCTCTCACCCTAAATTAGGATTTGCAGCTTAGCAATGATGAGAGACTAGTATGCTATTTATAATAAAACCTAACATACTAACTAATGGGCTTTTTCAGCAAGGCCCATTACACAAGCCAACTTAATAAACAAGCTAACTTAACAAATTAGGGTTTAAACACTAAAACCTAATTTAACATGCTAACAACCCTAGCATCTTCGACATCTGCATGCTAGACCCATCTTCGACTACAGCATGCACACTTTGACACCAGCATGTGAACAATCCTTCGACTTCATGCTTAACTCTGTCGAACTGTCGAACCAAGAAGCTACCCTTCGACAATACTAGAGTTCGATCCAATATCTCACACTATTCAATTAAAATTAAGAACATGCAATGAAACAAGCGTGCAAAGTAAAATAGACAAAGCAAGTAAACCGTAAATAATATTAAATATAATAAGAACTTCCTCCAAATGGAGACTTGAATCTGGTACAACGGAAATAAACTTCAACGGAATGTAAATGAAAAAAATAACTTCAACGAAATATAAATGGAGGAAATAACTTCAACGGAATGTAAATGTCGGCAAGATTAAAAGCTTCAAAGTAAAGTGATCCAAACTCAATGACAACAACAACGCAATAACTTTCTGATGCGAAGAATTAGATCTTTTGGAATGTGAATTTATGCCTAAGTTATGCTAAGTTTGGATGGTTTGAAAAGTGAAGTATTACTCATATTTATACTATTTTAAAATCCTAAAATGTCAAGTGGTGGTTTCTAATTTCGTGTGAGAGAAGGTAGGGAGGAGTGGAGCAAGTGGAAGACCATGTCAAGCTCTTTTTCCAACCGCTGCAAAAATTCAAAGGATGGCGAATGCCACATTCACAAAGTGGAAAGACTTGGTCTTTGTGACTGTGGTAACACGGGACACGTTGTAAAACCCCAAAAATTTAGATTAAATTATTTAATCGATTATTTGTGATTTATGGTGGATTTATGTGATGTATGTGTGGTATATTGTGGGGTAGTAGTGGATTAAGGTGATGATTAGAATTATTTAGGTTTAAATAATTGAGTTTATAGTATTTAAATTAATTGTAAAGATAATAATATAATAAATAGTTAAAAGAGAGTTGAGTGAGGGCATAATGGGAATAACATAATAGGGGTCTAAGGGGTAACAAAGTAAAAGAGAAAAATAAGAGAGGAAACAATCATTCTGTTCGATCTAGAATTGGGAGAACACGAAGAAGAGGCTAGGGCTCAGAGGGGAATTTTGTAGAACATAAAGGAAAAGATGAACTTGCTAGGAATTTGAGGTAAGGGGTGTAATCGGGTTTATTATGATTGATATGGGGTTGAGGTAGATGAAGGTTTGTTGTATGTGTGGGTTTGATTGGTAAATAACATGATGTATGTGTTAATTATGATGTTTAGTTTTCCATTGATTTAATGTTTAAGGGTTGTGACCTTAAGTGTGTTAATGGTGTTTTAGAGATGATAAATTGACGTTCTGATGGTTTATTTCCCTTGATTCATGTGCCATGTGATACAATATGTTTTGGGGTTGTTGGAGGTCAAAACTTGGGGTTTGGGGTATGTTGAAGGGCTGAAAAACAAGAAAGATTGCACAAAGTCGCGTGAAAATGTGGTTTTCCAGGCTCTATAACGACCTGTAATAGCTGTTACGGGTGGTCGTATTAGCCCTCTGGATTTTTGTACCAGAATTGTGAAAAAGTGAAATTCTGGACTGGGAGCATTACAGGTCGTAATGGCCATTACGGGTGGCCGTAGCAGCTCTCAGGTTTTTGCAATGTGAAACCATTTTGATCATAACTTTTGATCCGTATGTCCAAATGACGTCTCGTTCGAATTGTCAGAAAGTTAACACACTGAACTATAATATGATGGAGATAGGTGAATTGTTTCAGTGTTATTCCTATATCCATTATGCATGGGAAGTTGATTTTTCATATGTTGTTTTTAACTATGATAAGCTTTGACGTTTTACCTCATAACTTTCGAGCCGTAAGTCCAAATCGAGTACCGCTTGAAGCATTGGAAAACTTAGGGGTGTACATGGGCCGGTTTGGATTGGATTTGGCGAAACCCAAGACCCAACCCATATTGGACACTCCGTTTTGGGTGATGTTAATTAACCACCTGTTACATTAATGGGCCGGTTTGGGAAAATCCACTAATTTTCGAGTTGGGTTGGGTTGGATAGTGGGTTGTCCAAATTATTTCTTTGCTTATTAACATTAAAGGGCTAAATGAGGAGTCATCATATTTATCATCATATTTTTTTCATAAAAGATACTCAAAATTTGCATCTTCTTAAAAAAAAATTAGACAATCTATTTTTACTATCTTTTAGCCTTATATAATAATAAATGATAATATCAACTAATAAAAATTATCATACAATACTAGCAACAAATTGAAGTTGCATGACATAAAACTGTATTAGCATTACAATAACCAAAAAGTGAAACATTCAAAATTAGTTAATGTCATGGTTCACTAAAATAGTAAATGTTTAGAGACTAAAATTACAACTTCTAAGTTAATATTCATCAAAGTTACTAAAATTATAATAATAAATATTTGATTTGTGGGACAATGGGTCTTTTGGGTTTGGGTTGGGTTTTATCTGAAACCCGGTTTTTTAATGGGTTTTTTAGCTTTGAAACTCATATTCACCCAATTACCCGACCCAACCGATTTTTTGGGTGGGTTTGACCGGGTTTTGTGGGTTAACCCAATCCATGTACACCCTAGGCAAACTGACATGCTGAACTATAGTATGATAGAATAATATGAGATATGTTATGTATTATTCTTGTGCCTATGTATTTATGGAATTGATTTATTATATGTTGTTATGTTATGATGTTCTATTTTAATGATGAATATGATGTTGCTATGAAGTGTTATGATGTAATTGATGTGATCCATGATGAAGTTTTAGTGATATGCATGTCTGATATGTTTACATGTTATATGAAGGTGATTATGTGAATGATGATGCACTTGACTAGCCGTGGTTGAATTTTATATGATGTTGTTGTGCATCATGCATTTGTAGCACTTTTGGATGGTGGTCCGCTTGTGACGAGCCTCAATCCCATTGTGTGGATTGTGTGCGCTTTGTGATATGCTCCGGTTCCAAGAGGGAATCAGTCGTATAGTGGAGATCTTTGGAGGATGATGAACCAGGTGTTCATAAATTTTGGTACCACATGCATTCTGTCAATTGTGTCACATTGACATCCTATGTGACATTGCATAAATTTCGTTAATAAGTGTGTGATGTAATGATAATTGTGAATTAAGTGAGTATATGATGATGAAAGATGTGCAAGTGATATTATGATGCATCTGTGAGTATGAAGTATTGATGAATATTATGTGTTGTTATGTGATGACGTTGTTATAACTACTAATCTTTTCCTTATGTCTTTTATAATAAATTATGATTACTCACCCTTTCTGTTTGAATGTTACCTCCACGTGAGTAACGCGCAGGTGATGATAACGCGAAAACGTATCGTATATTTAGCTTAATTTACATGCATTATTATTCTATTTTATTTTGATTTTATTATTTTATTTTGTATTATGCCGGTATTTCTATTTGTTTTCAAGAATTTATTTAATCGGAGATCGCAAAAGAAATAGTCGGAAAAAGGACTTAAAATGGAGAAGAATTGTTTAAAAGAGCAACTAAATAAGGAGGTGTAAATAGGAAGAAGAAAGAGGCCTAGAACACAAAGAAAGCCCATTGCGCAAGACTGAATCCGGATGGCGCACTAGGCCACCTGCCGGTCGGCGTAGCCCCTCCCCATCCGTTCGACACTCCCTTAATATATGTGTGTGACGTAAGTCACACACTCAAGCCAGAAGAGACGTTACGCTACTTTCTCTCCTCCATTTTCTCTGCCGAAAGAACAGCAACTGCTACGAGACAAGTTAGAAATCCAAGAATTGAGAGCTCTATATAAACCCTTCGAGAATTATTGAAAGGGTTACGTACTTTTTTTACCATACTGCCGTCAAGTTTAGTTCTCTGCAATTTCAACTTCCAGTTCAAGCCTACTTCTTCCAAACCATTTTCTGCAATAGATTTCCACACCGGAAATACTATTGCAATTCAGTTTCCTTTTCAAGCTTCAGAATTCGTATTAGTTTTAGGAGTAGATTTTGTTTTCAGCATTTATTTTCGTCCCGGATTCAAGATTCGATACTGCAAGATACAATTTTTCCAGTCTACAATTTAATTCAGGTTTATTTATTTTCATTTAATTAATATTGTTTGTTTATGTTAATTTATCAAATTATGTCCGGGTTATTTAATATCTATTATAAATGCTCTGATTTGTCTACTAAAACCATGTCCGGCTAAATACCTTTTATCGGTATGTAAGGTCACATAACCGAGGGAATCGAGTAATCTGTCGATGTAGGTTATTAATCAAATTTATTTGTCTGGATGATATTTCTAAACGCTTAATTAAACTATTTTGTAACGAGAGTTAAAAACAATAGAAGTTAGGATCAATAAAAACGAGAGTTTGAGATTTTAACTGGACCTTAGAAATTAGGCATTAACCTTAAATACAGCGAGAGCGCTTTAAGGGTAATTAGTTTTCATTGGTTTTCAAAAATCACTTTGAACTTTAATTGATACAGCGAGAGCGCTCACTTGGGTTTAATAGTGAAATCATAATCAATAAACACGAGTGTGAGAGGAGGGTTTTTAAACTAATGATTTCTACAGAAAAGTGATTTTAAATTACGATCCGCATCGATGGCTTACTAGATCCCCGAAGTCCGACCATTGCATACCGATATTATTATCCTAGATTTAATTTAATAATATTTCTTTTTAATTCCCGCCTGATCAATAATCAATTGAATATTAGCCTTAGATTTACGTAGTAGCGATTAACTACATTTAGGTCGATTCTTAGTCCCTGTGGGTTCGATATCTTTTAAAACTACGCGATAGACTGTGCACTTGCAGTCATAATCACAGACATACCCCATTGTCGCGATCAGGTGACCAGGAGTGGTTCGTAAAAGCTTTGAGGATAGCTTCAAAATGTGTTATTTATTCTGTTAATTAGAGGTGTCTTGCTCTAATATGTAACATTGGGTTGGGAATGCTATTGCGATTGTTACGTTCTTTTGATGTCGACATAAAGTTGTGGTGGTTTTGATTGTTAAAATGGTTTTAAATTGATGAAACTAATAATATGAGTTTTGAGAAGTATGATATGATGACGGTGACTCCGCTGTGAAATTTTAAATGATGGCTTGGATTATTATCAGATGCATGTTTTAAATTAATGCAACCCGTGTTACAGAGCAGGATTGTTTTTATAAAGTTTTGTGTGAAGTGTGACACCCTTGTACGGTGCATTTGTTTGATTTATTTTCGTAAATTATATGCAAAATATTTGTGGACTTAGAAGGGTGTTACACACGTCATTCACCTCATGGCCTATTTCATGGCGAATGCCATGCTGGATGTTGTGAGTGTAAATTACTCCTTTTTCTCCATTTTTCATTTGATTTGCTTTGTTTCTTCGCGTATGACTCTCATATGGTTGAGTACTTGAAACACAGACAAAACACCAGCATAACACTAAAAATAAATATAAAACAACGATAAAATATGAGGATAATAGCTATTTTTCCCCCTGTCATATGGGCGGGGTTAGAAAAATCCCCCTGTAAAAAAAAGTTTGGATTCGCCCCATAACATATGAAGATTTCCATGTTTTACCCCTTCAAGAAATTCAATCATTAGAATTATTGACGTGACAAACTTTTTATATATATTTTTATTTTTTTAATGACGTGGCATGTAACACCCCTTTTTACCCCATAAAATAATAAGCATATAATCAGAGAATAAGCATGCATATAACTCAAAGGGCGTCACATTGACGTTTCAACAACTGAAAAACTTTTAAAACCGACAGCATTTATCCACAAAATACAATACACCTGGTCATTTCAAATAACACCTTACATATAATCATAATTCATCCAGAATATGCATTAACAGCGAAAAGTAATACTCATGTGTTTCATATAAATGATACATGTCCCATATCATGATCATATCTCCATAAACAACTCATAAGATAACCATAATCATAATATTTGGCTTAAGCCTCTCAACAACAAGTAACTAATTAAACATGTTCGCAAGTTATAATAAAATGCATAAACAAATAGAACATGAGTTCAACGTCTAAGCTACCCAGTGTTACATGACCAGAGCATTGACTCGCTACTTAATTACCAAGCAACTCAGAAGAAACTCCGACTAGATCACACGCCAGCTACTAATTGTCAAACCTGCATGTCGCCAAACGAGGGCAACATTAAAACAGAAGGGTGAGAATACAAACCATTATGAAGAAGGTATAATGAGATACAATGGTTAAATCAACAATTATAGGAATGCATTACACTTGCCTAATCATAAAATTAATGCTAATCATAGTTCACATATATTAAGCATACACCAAGTATAAGAGTATAATATCTCAATACTATATTCTCAATTATACACATAGCCATAATTGTCATACCCCAAAATTTGCCCTATCAATTTTAACCTTTAATTATGCTAGATGAAACATGACACTACCTTGTTACTTCTACTATTATTTTTGTTACAATTCTTTATTTAAGTTAATACAAATTATAAAAAAGGGAAACTATTAGAATTAGGTTACTTTTTTTTCAATTAATTAATTAATAAAGAATTTCCAAAAAAAAAGGGAGTATTAGTTAAAAAAAAAAGGAGAACTTTACGGTTACTACTTTTATTTAAAAATTAAAGTAGTGATTTTTAGCATAATTAGAATGTTTAAGTTGTAAATAGTGACTTTTATAAAATCAAATAAAAGAAACTTTTTCTCTATTATTATTAAAATAATATCATTAATTATTATTATAATCATCAATTATTATTTTTAAGCACTATGGCTAATTACGGTTATCTTTATGATTATTAATATATTAACTTTTTTTATAAGATATTATTAATAAAAATTTGTAAATTAATTCATTAAGTTAAGTATCATCTAATTTTAATCAATTATTGTCATTAAACCATTCATACCATTTATTAATTTTAATATTATTATTAATTATTATTGACTTAGTCAACTAGGGTTTTCTTAACCTTGTTCATCTTCCACCTCTAGCGGCCGCCACCCTCCACCATTGTCAAACCCTAAAAAAAACCTAACCTTCAAGCTCGGATTCGGACATCAACGAAATAGTCTAACAAAATCAGAATCAACAAACCTCAAGATTAAATCAAATATTCTGAAATTAAAAAGGAATCAAACAATATATTAAATCGAATCAAGAAAATCATTTTTGCAATGAATGTTCATATTACAATCAAATCTCCCGTCTTAATTCCTATTTCTACAACGAATCTCAATCTTTAAACAAATCAAATCGTACAATCAATGGGTAATAACTAAATTCAATGTATTTCCTAATCTACTCAATCCAAAAAATATTATATAAAGCTATTTCTGAAAACGAAAAGAGGGGAGGCATAACAGAAGGGGATCGAAAGTACAGAAGAAGAAAAGGGAGGCATCGACATTTTCACAAAGTAAAGGAACCGAAACAATCAACGACATTCGCGCCGTCGTCGAAGCCACCGTGCGGTTTGCGTTCCAAACACACTTCAGGCTGTCGTGATTTACGCCTCAGGCCGCCGTTTCAGGTATTTCCCTCTGTTCTTTTGTTTATTGCTATGCTGTACAGTGATAGCCATGCTAGGATGATGAATTGAATAATATTCTTGAACTTGTTCTTTTATTATCTTGATGAGAAGAAGTTTTGTTGTTGTTGAATTTATTTATTAAGAATAAAACTAGTGGGAAACCCGTGCATCCGCACGGGTTCTGCTGTGGAATGCGATACGTCACCAATTTGCCATGTGAATTCAAACAAATTAGTAAAAATAAAAAATATATATATAGACTGCAAAAAAATTGTATAAGTTCAAAAAAAAATTGTTAAAAATAACTATTAAACACATAATTTAAAAAAAAAACAATTTTAAAAAATAGAAGAAAAAAAAGATGTTTTTAAGATTGATAGAGTTGAAATAATAAAAGGATTTATAAAGTTTAATAAATGAGACAAATAAATATTCAAAATTTAAATTATTTAAAAATCAGCTTATAAATTTGCTTCAAATATGTCACCGGCTTGTCATGTGAATTCAAATAAATCTACTTAATATAAATGTAAAGAAGTAATGATGATAACCCTAGCAAACTCTAGCTTATGTGTCAATCTCACAACAATCTAAGCTTATGTGTCAATCTCACAAAAATCCAATCTTATTTCAAATTTTATAAAAATAATAAAATTGATATAATTATTATATAATATATTAAAGTTGATATAATTTATGAGTTATAATATAATACTCTTCATATTTATATTCATATTCCAATTACAATTATAAATCAAAAAATAAAACTCATAAAATGCTTCATACTTAAATAAAAAATCTACTTAATCTAAAAAAAATTCTCAAAATTTTAATAATAATAATACTCTTAATAATAACAATAAAAATTATAAATATTTATTTTAAATATAAATATTAAATAAATTGAAAATATATAACTAATTTTGTCGAATAAAAAATAATATTAAAAATATTTTGACATACCAATTTTTTTTATCACTAACAATATTTCGTTAGTCATTTATATAAATATTTTATATTAGAGAAGAAATAATAATATTAATATTTTTTAATAAGAATAAATTACAATATTTCTTATTCTATTGTATATAATATTTATATATAAATAGTTATCATAATTTTTAATTTTAAAACATTATGACTTAATAATGTAATATTACATCATCACTTTATGTGCGATTTAATTCTAAGATTCTTAATATCCTAATTCTCATTTTTTTTATGACAACAAATTTTTAATTTATAAATAATAATAATAATAATATAATATTAAACATTCACTATTCATAATAATAATAATATAATATCTACCTAATAATAATAATAATAATAACTAACGAACTACCACAATTATAAATAATAATATATACAATTAACACTATTATATCTTATTATCCTAATTCTAATTCTTTTTATAAAAAATATTTAATTTACAAATAATAATAATAATAATAATAATAATTATAATTTTCGTTTTATATTTATACAAACAACTTTACCAATCTTTCAACAACTCACCTAATAGCTTTATTAATATGAAATTTTAATAACCAATTCATATTTTAATCTCTGCTATTAGAAATCTCTAACCTCTAATTTCTTTAATTTATAATTACTATGAGACTCTTCTTTAACTCATCGTTATTCATACTTTTATAACTACAAATTATCTTTTAATAATCAAAGATAAGTTTAATTGATTTTTGGAGCTACCACAATAATGTTGTCATTATTTCATTATTCAATGTGGAAGTGTAGTACTGGTATATAAAAAACGAAAACAATGTAATCGCAAGACAAATAAGGTCACTGATATGTTTAATACTTTCCACTAAAAGTGAGAGCTACGTCAAGAAAAAAGTCATCATTTATGCATGAATAATTTTGTTTTGATAATTTAATAGTCTAGGTTCTATAATCCTTTCTCCGCTCCTTAAAATATGTCATCTAATGATATTGTTGTCAACCTTTCAGCTTCTAAATGATTTCTTTCTATCTTTTAATCTAATTATTATTTCTTCTAATTTTAAGAAGTTGGCTTTAAATTAGGATTTTATAGGCAGTTGAATGTCCAAACATCTGTAGGCTAAAACAATTTCACAGTTCTAAGAAATTTAGAGACCATGGGATATATGGTGGTGGTTAGCTTGAAAATGGATATGAGCTTGGAAAAATTTGTTTGTAAATTGTCGTGTAATTACAAATCAACACAAGTAATTTATATATATATTTCTGCAATTTTTATTCCATTATTATTAAATTAAATCGATATTAATACCTAATAATTATTAATTATTATAACTACGACTAATCCTAAATATATTATTTGCTCACCACTTTTATACTTTGGTCGTCTATTTCACAAATTCATTTTTTTAAAATTGGCACAATATCATACGAGTAAGATTTTTTCCCCTTATCTCTTCTTAATCGATCAAATTAATTTATATTCTTTCATTTTTAACACCAAAATAACTCAAATGATTAGAGTCCTATCTTTTCTCAATGATATCACAAATGATTGAGATTAAATTAGAAAATCATAAAAATATAATGATCTCACAAATCATTGAGAACATAACTAAGCGAAAGAAATTACTTACATTATAATTTAAGTTTTTCTTAAAACTATTTCTTACTTTAAATAGTTTAACATTGTATTACTTATCTTTCTATTTCTATTACATGATGTATTGTTATTTTTGTGATATGATGTTTTTTTTCCTCTTAATTCACATATATTCATACCATCTTTTTTTAAATTCATTTTCTCTAATAGATGTATATCATTATCCACACCAAAATATAAATCTTTATTATTTTTATATTTTATATTTTTAATTGACATGTGTCTTCATAATTGTTGTTTTTTATTTTTATTTTTTGTGCATGAGAATGAAATATACATGTTTTAGAGTTATAGTTAAACTTATAGAAGGTTTGTCTAAAAAATATGTGGCTAATCATTTTTTTTTCTTTCTTTTTGTGTAGGAGAACAAAATATACATATTTTATATTTATAGGTCAACTTATAAAAAAATTGTTTAAAAATTTGTGTCTATCCCATTTTTCCATGTATTTTCATATATATATAAATATATAAATTAATTATTTTTATTGAATTTCTCATATTTGTCATCTAATACTAAATTTTCAATGACAATAATATCTCAATAGTTTAAAATTTGCATAATTATGTATACATACCATTAATAATATATTTTCTTTTATGTAGATTATTTATTTATTTAAATGATGACCACACCATTTTAAGAAATACTAAAAATATATGAGAATATATTAATATTTAAGTGACAATTTTAATTAGATAATAAATATTTTAGTGAAAATAATATATCATTAAAAAAACTATTAAAATAAAAAAACACTAAATTTGATTTAAAGAATAACATAATAATATATTTATATAATTATTTTAAATTAACATTAATATTAAAATAATAATAATAATAATAATAATAATAATAGTCAAATATTATAATTTTCAATTCTAAGGTACCCGTGCATTGCACGGGCCAACAATCTAGTTAAATAAAATCAAAAAATTATTAAAAAAAAGAAAAAAACAGTCAAAGATAAATATATAATGTAATCAAAGATAAATATTTAAATGAAAGACATATTTTTTAAATAAGAACAAAATTGTATCAATTTTTCAAATTTTAAAAGAAAGACATCAATAATATATACTATAATTATTCATATATTATCTTAAAAATTATTGTATTTTAAATTAAAAATTGCCTCAAAATAAAAATATTAGATACCCGTGCGTTCACACGGATTTTGGGTTGATTACCCGTACATTCACACGATACTCGTGTATTACCTGTGGGTTCACAATAATTTTGACTGGTGTTACCCGTACGTTCACACGAAATTTGGTCTGGTTACCCGTGCATTTACACATTTACTCGTGTACTACCCATGCGTTCACAATAATTTTGACATGATTACTCGTGCGTTCATACTATATAGTGTGTTACCCGTGCGTTCACACATATCTTGGCCTGATTACTCATGCATTCACACAGTTATCGTGTGTTACGCGTCTGCACATTTTTATTTTCAAAGTGTAATCAAATATAATCACTAATTTTAGTGAAAATTCAGATGACAGAACATCTTCGAAATATTTACATAATTTTATAATAAAAAAATAGCTACAAGATCCTCAAAAGAAGTTAAATATATAAATGGATACATGTAAGCATGGTTGTCAAACTCGCGGGTAGACTCGTAAACTCGTACGAGTTTACGAGTCTAGGAAGCATTAACGAGTAGACTCACACATAAAATCATTTTTTGATAGACTCGAGTAAACTCGGGTAGACTCACACAAACTCGTATAGACTCGCGAGTCTATCACGAGTTTACGAGTCTATAAGTTTTTTTTTATTTTGTTTTTTTAACCAAAAAGGGTCCAAATTCCCCAAAATATTTTATTTTATATTTTTTAAAAAGACTTATTTTGTTTTTCTTGTACGATAATTAGAAAGTCTTTCTCTTAGCCTCTTTTACGAGATTTCTATGGAGATATGACTCCCGAATTAAAGAGGATCGCAATTCGTGTTCAAAGCTTAACTTGTAGCTCCTCAGGTTGTGAACGAAATTGAAGTTCTTTTGAAAAGGTAATCAATTATTATTTTTTGTTTATAGATTTGATTTTAATTTTTTAGAAACATTGACTTGAATTATTATTTACTTTGCAAGTTCATTCAAAGAGAAGAAATATGTTGCATAAAAAGTATAAATAATTTGGTTATATCACATGCAATTTGAAGCTGAAAGGTAGAAAAGGAAAAGCATAGAGTGTTGTTCTTTCATTTGAAGATATTCATTCAGATGATGAATGAATAACTGAAGGTCCTAATAAAGAAAATGTGCAAACTGAAGTTAATGCTGAGCAAGATGTTGTTATTGTTAACAATGATATGGAGTATGAAATTTTAATTTTAATGTTAATTGGTGTTCTATTATACATATTTGTGTCATATATGAGGAACTTACAAGTGTAAAAATATATAAGTGTGTCATATATGTGTCACTTACAGGTTTTTTAAAGTCATTTTTAGTTTTCCATAGACTCGTACGAGTTTGCGAGTCGATTCTATGAGTCGAGTCTATGGACCCTTTACGAGTCTGAGTAGACTCGCGAGTTTGACAACCTTGCATGTAAGGATACATGTAATATACTACATACTTAGGGCACAACAGAAAATCAATGTATTCTCTTAGCCTTACCTCTTTACTTGAAAATTCATAAATCTAACACACAAAAAAAAACAAAGGGTATTTTTCCTATACATACACAAAAACTTTCATCTTTCAATCCAATGTATATCTAAGTTTTGAACAACAAATTAAGTACCCACAACACAACAAACTCACTACGAACCTAACAACCTTTTAAATCTCTTCATCTAAGGTAAATTAACCCGTCGAGATAATGCATGTAAGCCCCCGCCACAACAAAGAATATATATATATATATATATATATATATATGGATTAAGGGTTATAATTATATTCTGGGTCCATCTATCAACCTTATATTTTTTGTTTATTTTAGTCTCTACCATTAACTTATTGATAATTGCTAATAATATTGCTAGTTGCTACGTGATTCAATTTGATAAAGTGTCAACCACCCCCGTGTTATTTCATTTAGCAAAAAATGTTTTTCAAGTTAGGAAGAATGTTCATATAATGAAATACAATATGAGTTTCATTTCTAACATATGTTACATTAATATACATATATCTTTTTAAATTCTTAAGGCATAAATAGATTATAGAAACATTAGTTTCAAAAAATTTGTCTCTTATGATAACAACATGTCCTATCATAAGAATTCTTTCTTTCCTTGCAATTTTGTAGACATGATGGGAAGTTAAAATTGCAATCTCTCTTGAAAATACTGCAAACACTATGTGCTTATTTATATAATTGAATGGATGTGTTAACCTTTTCAAAACAAAATTAACCTTAAAAAGTTTCATTGCTAGCATTCTTCTGAAATGGATTGGCCTGTGAGCATTAAGTATTGAGTCATCAACTAAAAGATGTCTGGTAATTTCAGTTCTGGTCCACCAGCTGAAAAATCACTTCTTCTGTGTTATCTATATGGAACCTCTCGAATGTGATCGACCATTGGCTCAGAGCTACAACTTCTTTGTGTCACAGATGTAAAAAGCTGCAAATTTTTAAACCTAATAGGGTACCAAAGAATAGTAAAAAGACCACATCACTTGAACAAATAGCTAAAAATGGAAACAAAAGAAATGTAAGGGAGAAATAATTGACATGACTTTTAGATTTAGATTGCATGTACTCTAGCTGATATACAACAAATGAGAGGATAGTTCTAGAGCCAGTTCTAATAGGTACAAACTTGGTTGTATCAGATCAAATCTGTATAACTACCATGTAAATATGTATCTCGACTCTTGAGAAGTTGCATTTAAATGTAAAAGAGTTTTAGCATGTACAAGCTAGGTGATCTAACACAACACAACCATTTTGGAAGGCAGGAATCTTGAGAAGCTACATTTAGATGATGAGAATTAACTTGCAATCTTAAAGGCATCAGTTAGAGTCGTGAAACTCTCTTAAAAGCTACATGTACAATAAAAAATATAAGATTGAGGAACAATATCTTACAATCGAGCAACATTAACATATAACCACAAAATACGATATTGCATCAGCTACTACTGATCTTCCCATTGTCGATGCAATTGCGATGATTGTTTCATAGACGTTATACTTCTTATCAATAGATTTAATAGCCTCGTAAGGATAAAAGAATTTAATCTTTTCTTCTATTGAGGTTCTATCAAAATAATTGCCATAAAGATATAAATACTTGCAAGCTAGCATCAAGTCGGCGCTCTGGTTTGGACCCACATACTTGTAGTCAGTAAGAACATCATAGACAATATCTAGAAAAGTTTCTCTCTTAACAAATACAGTTGTGTGCTTTTTGTACAACTCATATGGCACACTCTTACTTTCATGATCTTTTCCTAAAAGTAAGTGATTGTCTATACTCTATATCTGTTTTACTTCGGCAAGCAGAAGCTTCCTGACAATCTTTGTTCGCATTTCCTTTAGGAGCATCAAAACATGATAAAACAATTCCTTCGGACTTGAAAGACTCAGTAGAACTCCCACTCCTTGTGAGTTCAAAAACCCTTTGGCTGATATGATAAGATAAAAAGACAATTATCAGAAATATAAGGACTAACTTTCAATAGAGACGTAATTTAGATATGCAAGAAATCAAGTAAATTGGCATATGTGATCTAATGAGTAACGACCACATATATTAATGGCAGATGCCATATTATGAAATTAAGAAGCTACTCAATTGTTGCTCTTCTGAATCAAATAAAACAATGTGACTGGGAAGAGACCAATTGTTTGCAAATATTGACATGAAAGAAACAGGGTCCGTCATGAAACGGTCAGACTCGTCTACGACTCCTTTCTCTTCACCGCTGAAAATGATATATTAACATCGATTATGAACTTGATTCAGTTTCAATTAGCATTAGAGGACATTCCTAAATTATTAATACACGGTGATAACCATCTATGAAGCACCTCCGTAGGGTACAGCCGTATCTGATTCAGTACACGTTACTATACCTCCATCAACAACAACTTGAACTGCTGAATCAAGAGCAACCTGAAAGACCGAAAAGGTGAAACTAAAGACCGTGAAAATTTGTTTTTGTTATACTAAAAACATTGGTGTTAAATAAAAGCTATAGCAGCGCTATACCATTATAGCATATCAGAATTTTGACAAACCGACATTCTTTCACGATCAGCTATGTAGTATAAAATATTGTCAAATAGTTGCTATAGCGCCGTTATGATAATATTTATTGTGTAAACTAAACATGTAAAAAATATATCTATATTGCCGTTATGTTCGCGTTTGCTTCCGTTCCAATCACTGCAAAAATTGCCTATGGTTTGTATTTTAGAAGAAGATGATAACAAACAAATAAAGGAAGATAAATTTATTACAAATTGCCTATGACATACCAAAAATATACCTTTTGAGCATATGTCTGAGAGGAACCAGAGTTTTTAAGCATGTCAAAGACTCTATTTAGAAAACTTTCATCAAAAAAGCATTTCTGACATTTTGAATTAGCCTGCAGTTAACAGATTCACCAAAGAATAGAATTGCATGAATAAAACACACACAAACTAAGTTGTATAAACTAAATAGATAAAAATATGCTCTAACATTTTTTAAACTTGTTGCAATATGGTGCTGCAACTATTATAGTTCGGAAGTCTAAACCTAACCAATTTTCGCGTCTTGCGGCAATATAGTGTTGCAAGTGCTGCAAATGATCATAATTAGTGTAAGCAAATTATCAATTGGTCCCTGAAATGACCCTTCCATAGCACTGAATCAATTATACTAACCAACAACAAAAATGTTTCATTTCATACCTGAGCAGAGAAATAGTTATATAATTAACTATGCATTCATGGCAGAGCCGAGAGGATACATCCCCTCTGCACATGAACAGTCCATAGACAGATTCAGAGCAGTTTATGGAAGTCCCCGTGGTGTTGTAGAATTTTCGGTTGCTCATGGATTTTGATGACAAAGAAGAGAGAAGGGTCATGAGATTTAATTTGAAGGTGTTATTGGCTACGGTTCTGTCGTTTGACCAATCGTTATACAGGAAAGTAGGATTATGTTTTGCCATAATTGTTGCAAAAAATAGGAGGGTAATACGAATACAGAAAAGGAAAGTTTTAGAGTAAGCCATGATTATTCTTTTGAAGTTTGTTAATAGCAAGATATGAAGACTAAATTGAATCAAAGTAGAACACAATAAATAACAGAAACTATGCACAAGTCAAATTTCGACTATGCTACCTTACCTGTATATCATCATTGAAAAGAAGATGCGGCGAGCTGTATTTATCCAGAAGATCGAACACATTATGATTGGCAAAATCTTCAATTGAGGAACAACTGAAGTCTACTCATAGATGGCAATTGAGTTCCAAACAACATTCAAAAATGACACCCAATGCATTAACAACTAATTCTCAAAACTTTGAGTTTAGATTCTGATAACAACAAAAAAAATCAAACGTTATACATATATACATACAAGAAGCAAGACAAAACCATTTTACATACTTCGCTGTTGGTACCTCATAATTTGTTCGCAAGATAGTTTTGCGGTTCTATTGGTATTTTCGGAGTGGAATTCTGGAAGGTCTTGTCTTGAACCTGGCATATGTCTCTTGACAACAACCTTTACATTGTCTTTAGGTGCTCATTTGTAAACCATACCAAATCTACCAGACCTGATAATCAAGTTTCGAACGAAATTGTTTATTATTTGGTGCCAAACAGTCCAAATAATGACAATAATCAGCACAAGTTATAACACGGTAGTATATAATCATGTTAGAACTAACACAAAACTATTGATGACACTATAAGAACTGCTTATGGTATTATAACTGATAACACCATCTCACCAACAGTGTCTTCTTCCTCTTCCTCAACCTTCCCCTATTGACATCAACACCAATATTAAAAGTATCAGTAACATATAATTTAAATTATTTATCAATCATTTCTATATATACCTTCCCCTATCCAATCTCAGTTCAGTGAAAAAACCATTTCTAATTATTAGATGACATTCTTAAAAAAACAAAACTTAATTACCCCAAATGAACAACGAAATATTCAATTCAAACCTTAAAAAACCAGCGTTTCAACTTTATCACATTCCTCAAATTAAACTCCTTCGGATATTTTGCAACAGCAACAACAATCGCATGGTCAGTTATTTCGAAAATTACAAAACTTTCCAGCAATGTATTACCTTTCATACTGCATGGTCATGGTGTTACCAATGTCGGCAAACTTACGATCCTCGAATATTAAGAAGTTTTGTTTTTCTGCAATCTTCAACATAGATGCCATGTGTTAATAATAAACCATTTTTCAAAACTATATAATCAAGTCAAAACTATAAATAAAACAAAGTAACCAAAAAACCCCAAATTGAAATGAGCATTATCGCATAGCAAACACACCTCAGTCATCAACCACACCAAGCGAGTAATGGACGAAGTTCTATATGTACAATGGATTGTTCTGCAACAGCTGCTCCAACCATTCATCTCTGACCATTCCAAAAAGAACTATCAAAGTTGAGAAATATTGTATCATAAAGATCGACAAAACCAATATACCACAAAGAACGATAATAATTTCATATCTATAATAATAATAATTTTAGATCAATAATAATTAGTTCAGATCTTGCACTTTCTACAATAGAATGAGTTAATAACGAAACATAAGTTGAAAATGTCATATATAAACCTTTCTGATTTCGGCCACCACCACACTCGTCGGCAGAAACCCGTTTACACCACCACCACCACACTAATCGCCGGTAACCTGTTGTTGCCACCACAGATCTGAATGTTAAAAGCAACTGGTGAAAACATTATTCATATTTTTGTTAGAAAGATGAAAAGTACAACATACCCCCATTTGGCCAATAGCAGCATCAAAACCCTAACCACAAAATCATGATATCAATCACAGTTACAAAAACCCTAACCACAAAATCATCATATAAACCACAAAAACACTAACCACAATATCTAAACAGTAACTTTAAACAGAAATACAAAAAAACCTAATAACCGTGTCGGTTTCGTTTTGGGAAATGAAGAAGATGATGAAGAAAAGGGGAAATGAAGAGGAAGAAAGCAGAAAGTAGAAGATGTCGCACTGAGAGAGAAAGAAGACTTGGAGAGAGAAAGAAGAAGAAAGAGACAAAGAGGGGAAGGTTGAGGGAGAGGAAGAAGACACGACAGATTGAAAGAGAAGGGAGAGAGAAAGAAAAAATGAAAGCAGAGAAAGTGATGAAATGGGAAAAGATTTGGGTTTGTTCAAAAAAGCAGATAAAGTGAAAGCTTGTCACACGTAGCATAGGAAGTAGTAAAGGAAAGGAAAAGGAAGCAAATAAGGCAGCCACGTGGCTCATTAAGAAACCAAAAGGGCAGTTCGGTCTTTTCCAGAGCATTGAACTTTCTTATATTGTAGATAAGAGAGAGAGTTTAGAGGATAGAAAAAGTGGTGGTGGACATTAGGAGTGGGAAACCGAGAGGATAAGTGAGGTTGAAAGAAATTTTTTGGGGAATTGGAAATAGGGAGATAAGGTTATCCCCTCATACCCTATCATAACGCGACACGTGTCCACTATAGGTCACGTGATTGGCTGGCCAGATTACGGCCCACCAAGCCCTTATGATATACCTTTATTCAATTTAACATGCAGACCATTGGATCATTCTATTCTGGATCTACGTCCCAGATCGTAACTCTGTGGACCATTAGATCTAGATCAAACGATCAGATTTCTAGAACCAACCGTAATACCATACGCGCGCCCTCACCTTGTCCAAGCGGACCTTGAGTCATATTGGGCTAGGCCTTTAATTTTTACACCCACTGAGAATTGCTAATGAACATAAAACACACCCTTTGTTCTTTTAATTAAAATTACTAACCTTTTATTTAATAATCTATTTTTAATAATACAATAGTTAAAATTTTTTAATATTACCTAAATGCTTTTTTTTATTTGCTAAAACGTAATAGATATTATTTTTTTTATTAATATATTATTTTATATTTTCCTGGTATGTAAAAATATTTGGTTTCAAATATACACTTTTTTTTCTTTTTTAATAAGTAATCAAAATGATTAGTAATTAAAATTGTATTCAATCTATAAAAACAATTTGATAACTAACTTAATCATTAAATTGGGTTCAACTTAATTTCTAATCATGTTAAAAAAGATTTATATAGCATCTTATTAATTAATTTTTTAAATTATATTTTACTATCACAAGTTGTAAAAAACACTTAACGACACGTGTTTCTTTTTGATAATTAACCTCCATGTATCAAATACTTCTAAATAAGTAATTATCCCACTAATTTAGATTACTATAATTTATTTAATCTAATATCTAAAAATATTAGAAGGATTCGTTTTACTATTAACTTATTAAAATTTTCATAATTCTAAATTACGTTGCTTTGTTATTATTAATTTTTTTTCATAAAGTTTCATTAAGTAACTAATAAAAAAAATCATTTTCTACTATCATAGTTCTAATCTATAAAATTATACTTTTAATTTACAAAGTTCTATATACTGAAAAAACACCAAAATATCTACTTATAATTTATTAATTATTCAACACACAAAATACAAAAAATAGGGATTGTACACAGAATTGTTTTTTTTATAAAACTACGGACTACGATAACTGCGAACTACGTGAACTCACTAAAGCACACTTCAACATACAAAAATAATGGTGTACAATCCCATAAAAAATACCAACAAAAATACGAACTACGTTGACTCTGATCCTCCATTAAGGAGGTACGTAGGCATTCGGGCAACCGAAACGAGTCTCCTTTCCTTAAATTTAAGTAGGTTTGAGATCTTATTCTCTGCCCTACTTTTCACTTTTAACCATAACCTTTTTATAAACCTTACCATGATACTCTTATAAACCTTAAACCTTAGAGACATTTAGAAAACCTTAAGGAAAGGTCAAGGGTGCCTAACACCTTCCCTCGACCCCAATTTCTCAACTTACCTAGAAACTCTTTAATTAGGGTTTCATCCCATATTTTCCCTTAATAAAATATAGGTGGCGACTCTGTATAATTTAGGTTAATATAACTTAATTTTTAAAGTCGGTCGTAACAATAATTATCACATATTCCCGCATTTAACCAATTACGTATTCAAACATCACCCATTCTCAATTATCAACTAATACAAATATCGCTACAACACCAAGTGTACATAATCAATTACCAAACTCATACACATAGCATTACGACATCAATGCACATAATCAATTGTTCACTCGTACACTTATTACAACAACATAATGCACATAATCAATTATCACCATCATGCACTTATCATGACAACATAATGCACATAGTCAACTATCACATAACTCTAATGCGACTCAATGAAACATGTGACACTATGCATGTGGTACCAATGTGAAATTCTAAGTTTCACCGGCCTCCGATTCATATCACTAGAATCTAAGCCACACTTCCGATCCGGACAAGACCAAAGTTCACCAATTGTAAACATATAGTTTACGGCTTCCGATTCACTCTAGAATCCAAGCCCGCTTGTGTTTCAAAGCAAATCCACCCGTGTTTCAAGGCACACTATGATATGAATGTATGTACAATATCATAAATATATGCAATTAAGATCATCTCTACCATCTTAACTTTCCGCATATCACAATAATTCAACTCTATGAATTATCCACCAATTGTACACAACATTCACAACACACACACACACACATCATTCACATATGAGAGGCCAATTAATCAATTACGATTCACACAATCCAATTAACACTAGTAACCATACTATCTCATGTTAATTCTCATTTTTGTCAATTATACATGAACACACACTTTCCATATCAAACAATTAATTATTAGAATTAATGCTATCCAACTACTCATAGAGAATCAATATTAGCACAACATCATGGCATATACATATATTTATTCTCAACATAAACATATTCAAGCCAAAACACAATTACGGACAAATTCCCAAAATACTGTAACTTACCGATAACCGAATAATTTATCCAAGTCCAAGTATATTCCAAATAAATAGTCTTATTAAAATTAATTCAACTATTAATTTAAATAACCAATTAATAATCACACTATATTAATTTAATTCACTTCTATTTCTACTCCATTTCCAATTTCTAGCATTCTATTGCTCAAGACCATTTTTTTATTGAAAAGAATATCGCGCTAGCTTTCTAACGCTTCGAACGGAGGCTCAAACGGAGTTACGGTTCAAAAGATATGAATTGTTAAAGTTTCAACGAAAAAGCAAACACCGACATCATACACTAACAACTCTAAACATGTCAAAATTACGCAAAACAAATAAAAATATGATTCTTAATAACTCTAAACAACTCTGACAACTTATTGTGAACTCTAACAACTCTATTGACAACTCTAACAACTCTATTGACAATTATATTAAATTGTTAAAATTTATTTATAAAGAATATTTAAATAAAACACAATTTCGGTTGATTTGTAAAATATCACAATTTCAACAAAATAACATCACCACGTTAATCTACTAATTAAACTTAGCTACCACGTAAATTTTCATCAAATTCCGGACAACTAATTATACCGCTTAATTATGCTATTCGGTCAAACGGGACTGTTTTACATTTCATTTTATTTTATAACACTCACTGTTTCATAATCTCAATATCATACTATTTATATTATTTTCATCTCATAATGTTTATCTCCATTATATATTACCATAATTGTTTATATGTATCCTAATTAATGGTAACTAATATGAAATTGAATAACAAGTACAAATGTAAAATAGAAACAAAGCAAGTTACAACATAGAAATCATAAAAACGAAAAAGCATCATGGATTAAAAGGGAGTTAAAACAAGTGGGACCCATGACCCTTATTGGCACCGTCCGTCTCCCACGTGACACGGCATCACAAGCTGCTTCAATTCATTTTCATTCCATTTCCAGATTTATCAAACACACAGCAATACTAGTAATAGTTAACATTAGATTTTCTTTAATCAAACAACAACAACATCTCAAATTCACAATATTCATGACAGATTCTAGATTTCCAGCAACAAAACCTAATCATGTTAATCTACCCATTAACCCAATTATACTAACCCATAATAATAAGGATTCCCCCTTACCTTTTCAATGTGCTTCAAACCCTAGTTTTTGCCCCTTGTTGTTCTTCCCTTTTCCTCTTCTCTTAGCCTCCTTTCTTCTCTTCTCTTGCAAATGAACAAAGTTATGATACCTCTACTCTTCCAACCATTACTATATTATTCATATTGGGCTTAACCCATATAATTTCACTTCCTTACTAATTAGGCCCAATTGATAAAATAGAGTAGTTCAAATAAATAATTATGCTCTAACAAATAATATTATTACCCTTAATATTATTTTCCGATTAATCCAATTAAATCGACTTTATCTCAATTAAATAAATTCCAATAATAATATTATTTCTCTACATATTCCACTTTATTAATTCTTCGATTAACCGAATAAATTCCAATTTCACTTAATAATCCGAACACGTTTTTCAATAACACCGACGATCCAATTAATTATCAAACTTCGTCCAAATTAAGTAAATAAATCCTTATTTAATTTAATTAGCCAAATAATAAAATTCGGGCTGTTACATGACAGGCTTTTTATATTTTTGTAATGACGTGATAAACTTAGTTGGAATTTTTTATTTTTTTAATTGTAAGGGGGCGCTACCAACCACTAGGCTATTTGCTTATATTGTCTTAATTCTTGCATTAAGTATATATATATATATATATATATATATATATATATATATATATATATATATATATATATATATATATATATATATATATATATATATATATATATATATATATATATATATATATATATATATATATATATATATATATTTCTGAAAACATGTTTACTAAATATTTATTTAGGTCCTTATGCTTTAATATATGTGTTACTATTATTATTATTAACTAATAATGTTTTATTAACTAATATATTAACTAATTTATTTTTTAATATATTAGTTAATTATTGTTAACGTTATTATTTAATATATTAGTTAATTAAATTGTAAAATAAATTAGTTAATATATTATTTAATTAAATTATAAAAGATATTAATTAAAATATAATAGTTATATTATAGTTATTAGTTAATATTAGTTACATTATTATTAGTTAATATTGTTACAATTAATATTTATTTTACTGTTAAAGTTAATTAAATTATAAAATATAAACTAAATTAAACTAAACTAAATTAAATTAAAGTTAATTAAATTATAAAATATAAAATAAATTAAACTAAACTAAATTAAATTAAATTAAACTAAATTAATATAAAATAAATTATTATAAACTAAATTAATTTAGTTTTAATTTAAATTAGTTTAATTTGGTTTTAATTTAGTTTTAATTTGGTTTATTTTTAATTACATAAACTAATTTAAAAAAATACTGAATCAAATTAATTTAGTCATGTTTTATAGGCTATGTTTTATAAACTAATTTAAAAAAAAAATACTAAACAAAATTAATTTATTCATGTTTTATAGGCTATGTTTTAAAAAATACTGTTAGTCATGTTTTATAGGCTATGTTTTTAAAAAATAATGTAGCTTTTAAACTAATGTAATAAACTAATTTAATAAATTAATTTAAACTAATTTATTAACGTTATTTTTAAATAGTAATTTAAATATTTAAAGTTATTTAAATATTAACGTTTTTAAATATCAATAGTATTTAATATTTTTTAAATATTTATATTACAATAGTTTAAATATTAACGTTAAATATGCAATTCATGTAATAAATATTTAGTAAACATGTTTTCAGAAATTATTATAATATATATACTTAATGCAAGAATTAAGACAACAGAAGCAAATAGCCTAGTGATCGGTGGTGCTCCCTTGCAATTATTAGGTCCTATGTTCAATACTCATGGGAGATAAAAAATTTAGCTGGGCGAATCCAAACTTTTTTTTTTACAGGGGGATTTTCAAACCTCGCCCATATGGCAGTGGGCAAAATAGCTATTATCCCTAAAATATGTGCAAGTAAGGTAAATATGTAGTGTGTTTCAGTGATATCAATGTACAAGTGAGATATAACCTGGCTTTAGAGACATTACCCATGCAGATAGGGGATCGAGAGGTGAAGCAGTTACGCGGTAAAGAGATTTTCTTGGTAAAGGTAGTGTGGAGAAGACCAGTTGGTGAGAGCATGACGTGGGAGCATGAGGATCATATAAGAGAGTCGTACCCCGACTCTGTTTTCATCAGGTAATTTTTTAGGACGAAAATTTCTTAGGTGGGGGAGAGTTGTAACACCCTATTTTCTAGAAATTAGTTTACTTGATTTAATTATATGTTTGTGATACTGATTGATGTTTGCATATGGTAAATGATGTTGTTGTATGATGAATTGATGAAGATTTTGATCATGTTGTATGATGAATTGATGAAGATATTGATCATGTTGTATGATGTTATTGTGATGATTTCTTAATGATGTTGTATGTCCAAATATATACATGTTATGTTGATGATGATTATGTTATTGAGGACACACTTAACTAGCCGAGGTCGAACTTATGTATGTTGTTGTTATTGCATGATGAGAGTCCATGCATCCATGATGTTAGAACTCCGTTTCTGTTTATGATGTGGCATCGTTTCCTAAGATGATGGTTCGAGTGCGAGTAGCTAAAGTTCCTTGTCTGGGGAATTTAGTGAAGCGTTACCTATGGTGATAGTAGAGATTTTTGGTGTGCTCTGGTTCTAAGAGGGAATCGATCCTATGGTGGGGATCATAGAGGGAAATGAACCAGGTGTTCATAATTGGTACCGTATTGTCATACCCCAAATTAGCTCGCCCTATTTCTAACAGTCAAATTATTTTTAACTTTAGTCTTATAAGATTTTTGTTTCAATGTTACTAACATGAACGGTGATTTATTGTGCTTATTTAAAAATATATAATAATTTACTTTAAATTATTTATATTTTTAAATAACAAATATCCGTTCACCCTTTATATGTTTGCAAGTGCATTTACATTTCAAATAAATAGGATAGCAGAATGGGTAAGGAGTAATTACTTGCAAGGTTATGGATTCGAATCTCACTGTTGACATTTTTTTTGCTTTAGTTGTTACTAACTTTATTTTTTTCATTTTTAATCACAAAATATCATTTTTTATTATTTTATTTTTAATTTTCTTTTTCCTATTTAATGCATTTTTAAATAATATATTTAATTTATTTTATGTCTTTTTCATCAAAAAGTGTCCAAAAAGTCATTAAAAAATCAATTTTTTTCCACTTGCTTTCTATTGGTCGTCCTGCGTCACTCTGAACTCTGATTGGTAAGCTTCTTAACCAAGAAATAATCAGATATCATTTGATTTAGATCATATAATTATTTGATTAACATTTAATTTTATTTCCTATTTTGTTGACCTAATTACACCTGTAAATAGCCCTCAAGTTTACACTTGGGAGGACACCAACAATTTTCTAAACTTCTTCTATTAACAATTTTTCAATCTCTCTCTTACAAAATCTTCTTCATAGTTTTGGTTTATTTTAGGTTTTTGTCTTGAACGGAAATCCTATCAACGATTTCCTACGAATTCACACACTATGATTCTTAAACTCTTTTTTAGACTATTTTTCAAAACCTTTTTCAAACTTTTTGGGGGCCAATAATTTCAGATGAGGTCCCCCTTTTTTAAATAATGTTTATTTGGCCAATGATGATATATGAGTTCTTCCATTTTCCCTCGTATTTTATTGTTGCTACACTTTAGTTCAAGGGAGGTAAAGGGTGCCTAACACATTCCCTTTGCCTAATTTACCTACTTACCCAAATCTCTTATTCTTTAAGGGTTTCCCACTTGCCCTTAAAACAAGTAGTGGGTGGCGACTCGTTTAAACATAAATTTTTAAGGCAGGCTGCTGTACACATGCATTGATTCTGTTGTTGCATAACATTCTATGTGTTTTGCATTAGTTGGATTGGTGATATATGATATGGTGATTAACAATGATTACTATGTGATTATGTGTGAACTATTTATGATGAATGAAGGTGTGAGTGTATGTTATATTGATGATGTTGATTTGTAGGCTATATTTGTTGAAGTTTACTTTTCTCCTGTGTTGTTTATGATTGATCATTATTACTTGCCCCTTCTATTCGAGTGTTTTCTCTACGTGGGTAATGTGCAGATACTCAGGAGTCGGCTCTAAGGAAATAAGTGGAAGCTAGTTATCGAAGCTTGTTTCAATTTAACATTTTAAGTAGTAGGGATTCTTCTCTAATTCATGTAACACTAGGTTGGGGTTGACACTTGTCTGTTTTATTTCTTTTGTTGAGAAAATTACAGTATTTGCTATTAATTTCATGGTGATACTCTAAGATGTTGAATTTAGTATTGACCACACTTATTTTTTGTTGATGTTATGAATGTTAGAGTTTAAGACTCAAACTTAGTTGTAGAAGTATGCATTGAATTTTTATGATGAATCCACCGGGTCAAGTTTTTTATAAGTACTTGACCCAAATGAGATGTGTTGGATGCCATGTGACAGTACAATTCAAACATATTGGATGTTGTATAGCATCTCAAGTATAAAATGTATAGTTTAATTGTTCACTATGGTAACCCGTGTTACAGAGCACGGTAATTGTGATGTTTTATGAATTGTGACACCCTTGTGGCTGTGTTTACATGATTAAATTAATCGTTAATTTCATGGAGTTTAAAAGGGTGTTACAACCTGCTCATTATGAAGTCTAGCCCTCTTGCGGCAAGCAAACGCGTGTTGGATTTCACAGTTGAGTCTATTTTGTCGTCGTTGTTTACAACCATTTTCTTAAAAAAATGAAAAGATCCAATTCAGAGATGCATCTCCGGAAAAGCTCGTGTTTGCATCAATGGCAGAAACAAATACCACTCTTGCCATAACGTCCCAAAATTCAACCAAATCACAGTGCATGTTTGTAACAACTACTTATTTCTAATTCTGAAACTACCTAATACATTGAAAATAAATTATATTACAAATACATTAATCAAAATTCAAAAGAGTGAAATGAGAAACTTACTCAAAAAAGTGTTGACGAGGATGAAAATGTTCAATGTAGTATGTGGATTAAGTTGAGTTTGAGAAGATTGAAGTAGATGTACTTATGTTGCTAGAAAAATTGACTAGAACAATGTTGCTCACGAGCTCCAATGGGAGATGAAAAAGTTTCAGAAAATGAAGAAAGAGGAGAGGGAGGGTCTGACGCGTGGTATATGTTAATTGAACTTGTTCGAAGATGCATCTTCGAAAACTTTCCTTTAATTTGAAAACAAACGTTAATTTGGAGATACATTTACGGACAAACCCTAAAACACATATGTAAATGCATTTTCGAATTAAATTCCGGCAAACTTTAGAGAGCTCAACAATGGTGTGTCACATATAAATCTTCAAAAACTAAAGACATTTTTGACTTTTCGTCATGGGTCTGAAAAAAATATAAGGGTGGAAAAGAAATGGCCTATTTGATTTATGTTTTGGACTATCACCCATGGACCTTAGCTTAGCCCACATAAGTAACCCAAACCCGAAACCAACAAAATTCGGTAGACACCACCACCCGCCTCCTCACCACCAATCCCTCCCAACACAATTCACCTCCTTCTCTCACACTCTCACAATCCTTTTTGGGTTTTTTCTTCCAAAACCCTAGCAAAATCCCACCCCATTCGCAATGAAACGTGCTTGGCGATTCACTTCAGAAGCCGCACAAGCTTCCAGATTCAACGAACCACGCCCCCGATCAAATCCCAAATCCATTCCCTTTCTCCACACCGCCAAATTCACCCAACGACGGACGCCTACCCTGCAACACCCCAGCATAGTACTCGACCTCGTTTCATTGTTCAAAGTCTCTATTCCACCTTACGAAAAGCATCTCGTCGATGAAGTCGCGGTTTTGAAGAATAAATTGCTTCGTGAAGCTTCTGATTCCGTTAGGGTTGCGAGCATTTTGGAAGATAATTCTGAATCTCTGATTCGCTCTCATCCGGTTTTTCTTGAGCTTTTGAATCAATTGAATTCAAACCCTTCTCTTTTACTAGAGGTATTGTTCATATTTATAGATTCTAAATTTCAAAGCAATGTTGTTAATCACAATCATTGATCATGGAAATTAGTAGTTTTATACATTGCATTACTTAGCTTATGTTTGGTTCTATGGTGAAAAGAATTGATTTTGAGTGAACTGATTTCGTAAAAGTGATTCCGATTAAAAGTGGGTTAATGTAAAGTGATTTGTGATTGAATAACTTTATGCAAAATTGAGATGAAACGGTAAATTTCAATGTAAAAATCACGTGTAAACTTGGAATGTACAAAATTTAGCTTCAAGGAGAATCAATTCTGGAGGCAAAATCAATCCTACTTTAGAAGAATCAAACACCTCAAAATCATTTCAAAATCAATTCTGCACCTCTAGAAAAATGCTTTTGGCTCTTTTAAAAGTTAAACCAAACATACGCTTATTTGACATTATATGTTTAAATTTCAGTAAGCTGTTTGACAATACTGTCTCAAAATCAAATAGCACTTACTTACACCCTTTGTGTTTGTTGTATTTTTCAAATGATCGACATTCAGGTGTTTAATTGGAGAAGGAAGAGGCATGTTTCTGAATTTGATGCTTGTAGGAATTCCATGAATGCACATGAATATTCCAAGGGTATTAAAGCGGCGGGAAGATCTAAGAATATTGATCTTGCTGTTGAGCTTTTTAGGGAGGCGGAAAAGAAAGGTGTGAAGATAACCAGCACTTACAATGCACTCATGGGTGCTTTTATGTTCAATGGTCTTGCGGGTAAATGCCACGCTTTGTTTCTTGACATGAAAAATGATCCAGTTTGCTCTCCTACCGTTGTTACATACAATATTGTTATATCTGTTTTTGGTCGCTTGATGCTAATTGATCACATGGAAGCAACATTCAAGGAGATGAGTGAGTTACGCCTCTCACCTAATATATCGACTTATAATTATTTACTTGGTGGATATATCTCCACCTGGATGTGGGATGATATGGAAAAAGTTTATCAAGTGCTAAAGTCTGGCCCTGTTGCGCCTAATATAAAAACCTACCTCTTAATGATTCGTGGATATGCACACCTTGGTAATATGGAGAAGATGGAAGAGATATATTCATTGGTAAGGGATCATGTAAATAAAAATGAAATGGCGATTCTTAGGGTTATGATATGTGCCTATTGTAAAAGTTCTGATGCAGATAAAATGAAGAAAGTAGAGGCATTGTTAAAGTTGATCCCTGAAAAAGAATACAGACCTTGGTTAAATGTGTTGTTGATTAAGCTTTATGCCCAGGAAAACTTGTTAGAGGAAATGGAGACTGCAATAAATGAGGCGTTTGAGCACCAAACCGCTGTTACAACTTCAGGCATTATCAAGTGCATAGTTACAGCTTATTTTCGGTGCAACGCGGTAGAAAATCTTGAGAATTTTATAAGACGTTCTGTATATGCGGGGTGGAGAATCTGCCACTCCTTATATCATTGTAAGCTGGTCATGTATGGCTCACAGAAGAACCTTAGAAAAATACAAAATGTCCTTGAGGAGATGGATGATATCAACATGAATCGCAACAAGAGAACACTTTGGATAATGTACAAAGCTTACTGGAATTCTGGTCAGAAATCCATGGTTTTGAAAATATTGGGACAAATGTTCAAGCATGGTTATACAATTCCCAATGACGCATTTCCGTCATGATTTATATTCCTGAGGTCCATCACATTTCATTACTGTAGCTATAAGCACACTCACTAGATAAAAGTGAAGAAGTTCATTACAATTGGCAGGCAAAGGGACACGCAGCTCGTTGAGAATTGATTTGATGATTGGATTGCATTCAAGGAAATTCTTTAATTATGGTTGTACATGGCGTTTCTATTAGTTTTTTTTTTTTGAAAATGAACTTCTTCAGCGGGTTTACCATTGCAAATAATCTGCAGGTATTCATTTTTTCTCTATGTTTTAGTGGATTTATTCATATTGTTGACCTATTTTGTCTCCCTTGGCATTATAATATTCTTGGGTGCATATTGTTTGCATTTGTTTTTGAGCTTATTGTTGGCAGGTTCTTTATGCCTTCAATTTTAAATATCCCGATTATGGCTTCGACTTTAGTGGTGTCTCTTTAATTGGTTATGCACAGAAGCACTGTTTTTAAATTTCCCAATTGTGAAAGTGGCTAAAGTGATGCCTCTTGCACCGGTTATGCACGGAAGCTCCATTAATTGCCATTGCAGTAGAATTAACTTTATTAATTTGTTAAAATCCAATCAGTTTATTTGGATTATAAATCAATGAATCACTAGATCAAATCAAATCATCCTCACTGCCAGCCTGATTTATATGTTCCTATACTAATTACTATAACTTGCTCAAAGTCTATGTTGTCAATAGTGCTGCTATAGCATGGTGGAGCAGCCCTCTCACTGCCACGCCATTTGTCTGCTACCCGCCTAACAAAGTTGCAATTATAGAGGTTGATTAAAGTTTTTATGACGACCCTTATAAGGGTTCTGGGGGAAAATTCCCCAAATGTACTTAGTTTTTAACTTTTTTGTTTGTTTGTTGATCTATATTGGCATTTTTGCACCTCATTAAGTGACCTATTTTAATCCACTTTTGCACTTCTGCGTTTTTTTTTCCGTTTCTTCTTCCTTTGTATTCTGACTGCTTCCTTTGCCTCTGATTGTGTGTTATTTCTCCGCATCTTCTTCCTGCATTTCCTCTTGTCTGACATCAGGATCTTGGTCTGTTTCTCTACCAAGGTTTGTATTTGTTCTCTTGCTCTGTTTCTCTGTTGTGTTCTTCTCTTATTTTTTCGGTACTTCTGTAACTTCTGTTCTGTTCTACTCTTTGTTTGGTACTTCTGTAACTTCTATTCTGTTCTACCCTTTAGTTCGGTACTTCTCTATCTTCTGTTCTGCATTTCCTCTGTTCTGTGCTTCTCTTCATCTTCAGTTGCTCTGTTTAGATTTATTTTTATGTATTCATTGCTCTGTTATATGTTTATTCTTTTTTAAAGTTTGTTCTTCTATGCTTAGGTTTTATTTGTGTTCTGCTTGCTTACATTTAGAACTTGATTTTGATGGTATGTCTTTTAATTACACTCAGAAGTATTTTGATGGGAAATGACCAACTTGATTATAATTATTAAGTATGATTAGCCCTTTAGTTTATTTTTCTAATTTTGAGTATTTATGTGTTGGAATTTTTGTCTGCTTTTTACATTACATTATTTTTAGTCTTCACAATAGCAGTCATCCTGCTATCTTCCATAGCGCTAGCTATAGCGTTTTAGGGGTTTGGCGCTACTTATGGTTATATGAGATTTACAACATAGGTCAAAATTGATTCATTTTCTTAAATTTTGTTGTACTCTGGGGGTTTTGTCCAATTCAATCTTATTTCCTTATTTGTAGATTTTATTCTGTGCAATACCAAACCTACAAGCAAGGGAAAAGTTTATGTTATGAACGCATCTAGATTCTAGAGGGCTATTCTAGCACCTAACTTGGTTGTTTAAAACTATTGATTTTGATGCCTCTAATTGTTTTCTTACAGTGGTGTAGTTGACTGTTTCTGAGGCGACCGGTTCCAAGATCTTTTACTCTCGGAGTGGTCTTCTAGGTGTTTTCTTTGCCAATTGAAATTGTATTAAAGAAGAGGTTTAAGGAAGGTTGACGGTGAAAGTAATCAGGGACAGTTATGGGTCCCTCTAGACTGAAAGCCATAACCAGGGAAGAAATGAAAATCAATTCAAGTTAGCGAAGGATTTTTCAGGGTATACATAATCCATGCTCTCAACTTGCTGCTAGTTACCAACAGAAGCAGTCCTTGTATGGAGGAATCTACAACAATTTTGAGGACTAAATTTAATCAAATGAATTCAGTACTCACTTAATACCTTCAAGGTTGAATGAGCCAGTGCAGAACATGGCCTCTTTTGTGATGGAAGCAAGTAGTTCACGAAGGTAATGGTGGAAGACACAGTAATGAAGAAACTCTTGCTCAGTCTCAAATTCTGCAAATATGTTTTCTTTACATTGTTTCTGAATTGTGAGTTCAATTTCACAGGTACAAAATTTATGATCAATTCTGAATCATTAGATTAAGAAACACAAATTTTCTAATCAATATACTGAGTAAAACTGAGTGCGCTTTCTTGATGTTTATCAGCCATATTTAGTTTCTTGTTATCTCGGTTGAAGTGTAACTTGTTTTTTATCCACCATCAGGTGAAAGATACTTGAAACCCTGGACAATTCCACAGCCCAGAAGTCAGTAAAAGAGAGTGAATAAGCCTGTGGTGTACATTATTTGAACAAGAATCCTTTGGCTTAAGAACGTCTACGATTATATCAATATGACAAGGCAATGTAGTTGAACCTGCTGCTCATTATGCTGCAGAATACACCTCTGTTATTGTTATATCACTGCACAATGACAATTGAAGAGAAAAACATAATATAGATACTCTTCATTAGGAATATTTACAGATAGATATACTACATTTTTTTTGCAAGTATTTATGAATTAGTAACATATATGTATTTGACATTTAAACATCTTTACAATTAAGTATTGTTGATCCTTTAAAATAATTTCAAAATTTTTATTTTTATTTAAAGACCAACAATGCTTTTAAAAAAAAACAGTCTTTTAATCCCCATCTTTTTAAAGGTTTTTTAAGGCTTTTAATAAAAAAGTGCTCTTAAAACTCAAATATGTCGCAGTGAATAATCAATTTGCAGTTAAATAGCAAACATGGATATATTTATTTTTTGTTTATGTATTTTGGAAAATATAATTTTTTAATTTGATACCAACACCCAAGGGCTACATAAAATTTGGAGATTTTTAAAATTTATAATTAATAAAAAAAAAAAAAGATCAATACGAATTGTAAAAATGAATTTAGTAAGTTGTGCATTTAATTTTTAAAATTTTATTTTTTCACTATAGTTTCATATTGTTGTTATATTCTTAGCAAGATCCCTAAAAACTATAAAATATATAATACAATAAATCTTTGAATCAAAGATTCTATTAAAAAGATTGGTTGGTAAAAGATATAATTAATCAATTTCACAATAAAAAAAGATCGGCAATTAATTAATGATATATTTATATTGATTCAGTTTCATAAATGAAAAGATTGAATTCATTAAATTCACCAAAAAAAAAAAAAAATCCAAATCTTTAATTTAATAACATGTGAGATTATGTCCTCTTTCCATTATATATTCATCTCTTATTAGAATCTAACAAATTGTCTTTTTGTAGAGTTTTACAACATAACGTCATAAACCACTCTTGAGGTAAAAACACCATCACTTTGTTTTTCTTTGCTCTGCACTTTGAGGAGGAATAGCTAGAAAAGAATGGATCCTTGCATCCACCCTTCACTACAACATGATGCTCCAACTGATTACCAGCAAGGTCGTGTAATTAGACGAGTAGGGAATGCAAGAGTCTATCGACGCATGCTTAATTCTACTAGAGGTCTCGATCACATTAATGCTCCAAGAAAGAAGATCATGTCATATTCATATGAAACATCAAAGATACCTGAAGAGTTACCGGTGGGTCGACGAGGTGTTAAACAAATAGGTAACGCAAGAGCCTATCGACGAATGCTTAATTCTCCTACAGTTCTGGTACGAGATGATCCTCCAAAGAAAAAGGTTATGCCGAATTTATCTGAAACATCGAGGATATGCGAGGAGCTACAAGGGAATCAACAGAGTGTTAAACAACTAGGTAATGCAAGGGCCTATCGATGCATGCTTAACTCTACTAGGTTTCTAACACGTATCGATGCTCTAAATGAAGATGTTCTGTCATGCTCGAATGGAATAACTAAGATATACAAAAACTCGAAAGGGAATCGACAAGATATTAAGCAACTATGCAATGCAAGGACCTATCAACACATGCTTAATTCTACTAGAGTTTTTGATGCACCAAACGAGGAGGTTACGCCGTGTTCAAGTGAAGCGTCTACTACTTCATCAGTGGGATCAAACTTTTGACATGTATTTTTAGTATAGGTTAATTAAGCACTTGTTGTTATGTGTTTATGAATCAATCGAGTTAAGAAGTATTATATATTTTATCGAGAAATTACAATTTGACAGTTACAAATTTATCAGACCTTCTTTTGTATTTCCAATTCTCTCTCTGTTGAGCGAAACAAAGTGTAACAGCAATGAGTTGTGATTCCTCTGTGCTTTGGTTGCAATTCATGTGTTTGTACTACCTTGTGTTTTAATGAAGTTAGCTTTTATTGTTATCTTATATTATACTCAATGAGTCAATGTTATTTTGAGAAATGTTACGGTCAATCATCCAAGCATTCCACTTTTTATTAAGCCACATCATTTTAAAACAACTCATCCAATTTTTACTCCAATAATACAACTTAAAAAAATCTAGATTGAGTTTCACAACTTTATTTCATATACTAATATTTTATTTCTATTAAATTTCATTTTATTTAAAATAATAATTTTTGTTTAATAAACAATTTGAACCTAGTGAGTTTCGAACTTGAGAGGAACACACCTTAAAGACCCAAGCGTTTTACCGCCAGATCACACCAGGGCCGGCCCAAATAATTTAGAGACCCGGTTCTAATTTTTAAAATAGGCCCCTTAATAAATTAAATATATATATTTTTAAATATCATCATATATTTAAATTATAAATAATATTAAAATTATTTAAAAATATTTATGTAAAAATTTATTTCATATAAATATAATTTACATATGTTTTTTTTTGCCGTATAACTTTTTTATTTATAAAGTTTTTTTTAGATCTTATATACATTAAATGTTCCAGTTCAATTTATACAAAAATATAAATTATCAAAATTTAGATACAACGTATAAATGAACTTAAGTAAATTGTGATGTACAATTTACAAAATATATATTAAATTTTATCTTAAAAAATACATAACAATTTTATTAGGAGCTCAACTTGAAATATTATAAAATATTATAAATTAGTAAGAAAGACATGAAAATATATATAAAGATTTTATTATTAGCTAGGCATGAAAAATATTTAATTAGTAAAATAGATTATAAACACTATATTAAACTAGATTAAAATAAATTGATTTACTATTTAATATGTTATTCTATAATAAAAAACAATAATACATTAAAAATTAATATTTTTATAATTATGTATAGTTCACTTAAAATAATTTAAAATGAAGAGCGCCAGTATTAATGTATTTTTTTTTTGACAATTTATTAAAGTGATATCTTAAAAAAAAAAATCAATTAAGATAAACATAGTGCATAACATATACCTGCGAAAAAGTTATTCGTCACAATTGTAAGAAGTTACTTTTCTATTTTATTGTAATTTATCTCATTTAATTTTGGCTTAAATCCAATATTGTATTATAGTACTCCTGACATATTTGCATACGAAAAGCTACTAAACTTTGGTCTTTTGCTTGTGAGCTGCCTCTTCATTGCAATTTGCAACACACATGGCCAAATAGCAACGCTCTATGTATATATCATGTATAAACAATACTTAAAGGGTAATATTATGAGGCCCCAAAAGTTGTGAGGCCCTGTGCTGTGGCACATGCTGCACAGGCACAGGGCCGGGCCTGGATCACACACACGCACAAATTTAAAATAATAATTTAAATTAATATAAAATAAATAAATTTTAAATTAATAATAAAACTTAAAATGATAATTAAAATTAATCTCAAATACATGACATATAATTAAAAATAATAATAATAAATAACAAGACATAATTAGTCAAATTTAAAAATTAAAAATTAAGAGTAATGTGATGAAATTGTGAGAGATAAATTAAAAATTAAAAAAAAATAAAAGTGTGAAAAAATTTATGTGTACAACTTTTTAAATAAGTTTATTTGTAATGGGTTAAATATGTTTGTGTTACTTATAAATATCTCTATTTTCGCTTTTAGTCCCTCTAAAATTTTATTTTAAATAATGGTTCTCATAAAATTTTTCATCCATAATTTTGGTCTTTTCTGTCAACTTTCATTAACGGAAGCTGACATGGCATGCCACGTGAGAAAATTTGAAAACACTTGAAATTGAGGGGGTTTTAAACCTCCTCTAACCAAAACAAAAAAAAAAAGAAGAAGGATATTGGTTCTGAACTTTTGTCGAACATCTTGCGAACAAATTTTTCAACAACGATTATAACGTTTATCTGGTACATTTAGAAAATTAATTAGTTAATGTGCAACACATTCACTTTATTTGTCACTTCTGAGTTAAATACAAAGTTGCATTATCCTTCATTTCAAGGCGTCTCTCTATGGTGTGACTACCTTGATTTTGTCCAAGAGTTTGATCCAGTGGTACCCACTTTGAAAGGGCCCTTACCGCTGGTGGTTTGCGTGTTGCACTAGGCACTCGGATGTGGGAAGCATATAGGCTATATGAGCAGGCTATACTTCTAACTATAGATGAATCTAATGGACATGTTAGAATATTTGTCTCTAATTTTACCATTAATCTCTCTTGATGGTTTTTCTTACAAATATACTGTATAAAAATTCAATGCAGAACATTGTTTAATTTTGGTTTGTTCAAGAGGGAGGGATTAAGAACAAAGAAAACTCAGCAACTCAAGACAACCTTTTGGTTACATGCTAACTGTTGTAGCATCATAGATTGTTCCAATTCAAGAAGTAAATTCCGTTCTTGTGTTACATGCAAAAGAAAAACAAACTCAACAGATTCGAAGTTTATTTCATCACCAGTTGTCTATCCCCTTGTTGACATGAATTCAACACTTATTGCAACTGGGAAATTTTCATGATGTATCCATTGACCTGATTGATAGTTATCCTCATGTTGCATTAGCATACCAGAAGGCGTTGGAGATGTATAATGCTTGTGTTCATCTTGAGTTTTGTATGTGATAATGGTTATTGAAAAATTTGTTTGCAAGGTGTTCAAAAAAAGTTCAGAACCAATATTTTTTTTTTTGGGTTTGTTTAGAGGAGGTTTAAAACCTCCACAATTTCAAACATTTTCAAATTTTTGTCAACCTGTCTTCCACATGGCACGCCACGTCAGCTTCCGTTAATGAAAGTTGATGGCAGAGACCAAAATTGTGAATGGAAAACTTTATGAAGACCATTATTTGAAGGAAAATTTTAGAAGGACTAAAAACGAAAATGGAGATATTTATAAGGACCACAAACATATTTAACTCATTTATAATTAACTAAAGTGTTAAAAAAAAAGAAAAATAAAGAAATAGCTATCCGTAACACCCATTTTTATATTTATTATTATTTTATTTCAAACATCCGGTGCATTACATTACTACGGTTGGCCAGTCTGGCCAACTCCAATGGTTCAAAAAATGAAAAAGTTGATTGTCACGTTGGAGAACTTGTGAAAAAACTGCCGTTGGAAACACTCTATCTTAATACATGTTACATCTTAGCACAATATATTTATTATTTTTTGTTTAAATCTTAACTTTTCGTCTTGCTCATTCCCGTCACCAATAACTTCAAGTTGCAGAAATCAACTATCCAAATTATAAAAATGTTACAAAAGTATAAAATCAGAGTTCATGGAAAACATTTTTAAGAAAAACTTTTAACTTTTAAATACAAACATGAAGAGAATAATACTCTGTTTCATAATATTCAAATATAAAGCCGATAGAAGAATGAAACTCAAAACTTGTAGAGAATGATACCCTGTCTTCATAATACCCAGATCTCCAAATATTAAACATGGTGAAAAATATAACTCAGATAAAAAATAAAAATGGAACCCAACTCAATATGTGATCAACTTTGAAACCCAAATCTCAAAAACAACTTTACAATAATAAAAACTTGTTTCATATCTTGGTACATATTTGTTGTATCTTTGCAACAATATAACCTAAATTTTCCATTTAATTTATCTCTATATTTATATCTAAGGAGTGAACGAGAGGCATGTAGTTTGTGGTGGTGAAATATTGCAATTTTTTATTTGAGAATTTTGTAGATATGTATTTTTTAAAAATAAATATAGTTTTTAACTTGTATAATCGATTATCGTTAAAAATATATAAAAAAGGTGGATGATGTGTTTAATTATAACTAGAGAGTGTTAGAAGAGTGTGTTAAAGAGTTTGACACTAGCATTTCTCTTTTATTTTGTTTTATTTATAGTTGTCTGTTAATCGTTTCACTTTGGTGAAAAATTAAATCTTACTACTACAACTTCACATTTATTGTTATTGCAATGTGGAATAGGAGATAGTTATCTGGTTTCGAATAACCTTTTGGCAAGAGTCTACCTATTTGCCACTTTTAAGCGGGCGAAATTCTAGATTGGACCTTTAATGTGGGGACCGCACGGGGATGTTCAAACCCATTTAGGATGAGTTTTGATGAAATATTGTATATAAGGAGTGGGTGAGAGGCATGTAGTTTGTGGTGGTGAAATATTGCAATTTTTATTTGAGAATTTTGTAGATAAGTATTTTTTTAAAAAAATATATATAGTTTTTAACTTATTTGATCTGTTATCGGTAAAAATATAAAAAAGGTGGATGATGTGTCTAATTCTAATTGGAGTGTGTTAAAGAGTTTGACACTAGCATTTTTCTTTTATTTTATTTACAGTTGTCTGTTAACCGTTTCACTTTGGTGAAAAATTGAATCTTACTACTACAACTACTTCACATTTATTGTTATTGCAATGTGAAATAGGAGATAGTTATTCGGTTCTGAATAACCTTTTGGTAAGAGTCTACCTATTTGTCACTTTTAAGCGGGCGAAATTCTAGACTGGACCTTTAATGTGGGGACGGGGCGGGGATATTGAAACCCATATAGGATGAACTTTAGGTTCAATCTATTATTTCCGTTTGAGTTTGGGGTGAAGAATGGATATTTAATTGGGATTGGGAGTTGGGTATGAGCTATGAAGCTCCGACATGACATTCACTCAACGTGTCGCCGCACCAGACACGTGTCTGACACGAATACATGCACCTTAAATTGAAACGTGTTCAACGGAAAAATTTAAAACGCAACAGACACAAATACGACACCTTATTTCAAATAAAGGACACGACCCAACAAAAAAAAGATCTCAGATTTTTTTTAAAAAAAAAAAGAGGGTTTTTTTACTTTTCATATTTAACTTCTCTACTATAAAAACAACACAATTAGGATTCCTAATTTTTTCATATTCTACTCCTTTTGTCTCCACTAATTTTTTTAACTTCTTTGGTTGTTTTCATCTTCGCCGCATACCACTACTTCTGTCTCCACAAGGTTTTTTCATCTTCTCCATCTTATATTATAATTTTTTATTTTATTTTTCTTGATGTTTCTGGATTTTATAATTTTTGGTTGATGCAATTTGTTGTTTATCTATGTTATAAAATTCGTTGGATTCAGAATTGGGTCAGTGTACTTTCATTTTCATATACTTACTATACTGTTTATTTAACATTGCTGATATTGTTTATCTACTATTTACATATATACTTGACCACACACACATATATGTTCTTGCTAAAAACACCTTTTGGATAACCTGTCTGATGCTAATCAGGTGAGGTCGCAAATGTAAGGAAGTGAGTTTGTTATCAGTGTTAGAACAAGAAATGTTCTGATCAATATTCTTAGTTTTGATGATAACATTAAGTATGAATTTTGTATAAGAGAATGTGGTACTCTAATTATTCACGTTTTCCATTTCAGGAAAAGTATAAAAGAGTATGCACAAATCAGCGTTCAGAAGCACTAACCCAGAAGTTCTATATGGCTTCATCAGCACATGGTCTGGCAAGACATCAGAAGATGGTCCTGCAGAATCAGAACATGAACTGGAAAGCATCATAAGATGGCAGTCAGAAGCAAATCTCTGAAGCTCTGATGGTATCACGCTCGAAGCACTTCAAAGTCAGAAGACAGAAGTTGCATCTGCACCAAAGCTGGAGACTCTGAAATTGAAACGTCTATTCTACACATTTTGAGTCCAGAAGAAAATACAAGTACAAAAGGCTCTAACGTCAAATCTCTGACTAACAAAAGGAACGTTAGAAGCTACAAAAGGCAAAGTCAGTAAAAGAAGTGAGAGCATGGCTCGAGGTAGTTGACAAAAGTGTGAAACATTAAATGCAAAGTTGTACTATTCACGCAAAGCATTAAATGCTCCCAACGGTCATTTCCTCTCAGCGCCTATAAATAGAAGTTCCGATTCAGAAGCAGTTACAACACTCTGTTAGGAGTGAATTAGTAGTATTTTCATTTGTCAAATTAACTACCTTTTGAGCTAAAAGTGAACATATTTTGTGCTTTTTAAGGATTTTATAGTTGGAATTGAACTTTAGTGGTTCGATGCTAATTGTAGAACAACTTGCGTCACTTTGGGTGTTATTTGTGCAGATATTGAAGTTAAGAAGCAAAGATGAGGAAACACGCGGGCATAGAGGCTCTGAAGGAGAGAAATCACAAAGAAGTGGGATAAAGCAAAGGCCAAGCCGCGCCAATCATGGGCGAGACGCGCCAAACCCTCTGACCTGGGTTCGCGCCGCGCAAGTACGTGCCGAGCCGCGACAGCTGCGTTACAAAGACAAATTGTTATAAATAGAAGCCCTAATCCTCATAAGAGGGAGATCCTTGGTGAAGGAATTTCAGAGAGCAATCCTATTCTAGAGCAGAAAACAACTTCCGACGGAGAATTCAACATCAATTGAAGACATTCCCTTGATGAAGATGAATCCTTCCATGAAATCTTGTGTGTTTTTCATGGCTATGGAGAGCTAAACCCCATTGCGTTGAGTTTAAGGTAGTAGTTAACCTATGAAGATGCAATTACTTTGATTAATTCCTGTGAACAATTGTTTAAGTTTATTATCAATGAAAAACCTTGCTTTTAATTTATATCATTGTTGAACTATCAATCGAGAGATAGGGTTTATAATTTCACCCTAGGTTTTTACATTG
The DNA here is from genome assembly GCF_029867415.1 of Vicia villosa. NCBI lineage: Eukaryota > Viridiplantae > Streptophyta > Magnoliopsida > Fabales > Fabaceae > Vicia > Vicia villosa. The sequence goes on along the minus strand of NC_081183.1, from coordinate 38,186,149 downwards.
ACTTGTTGATTAATACTCAGAGGTGAGATTTTGAAGAAGTTTTCATAAATCATCGTGGTTAATTCCCTTTATCCTTATAGTTATTCTGAGAGATCGAATATCATATCGATAGAGGTGGTTCTAGATTGATCATTAGACAGAATATCAATTTTGAGGATGAATGAAGATAATAACTTAAATAATGTTCACTCGTGGATTAATTGATTATTGTATGTGAATAGGTTGATGAACCCTAGAACTCAACATATTCAATCACCATTGTTATTCGTTTTAAGCTTTTTATCATTCAATTATTATTCGGTTATATGAAATTTAAGAACAAACAATCAAAACCAATACTTTTCCCTAACTCATTATAATTCGACTATAGAACGGCAAAAATATTACTCAGTCTCTGTGGATACGATATATTATAAAATATTTACCCAAAATACTTTCAACAAATTGGCGCCGTTGTCGGGGATTGTGTCAATATTGCACGCATTGCAATAGTCGTATTATTTTTAGTTATTTACTTAAATTTTGATTTTTTGTTTAGTTACTTAATTTTAGATTTTTAGTTTAGTTCCTTTATTTTAGATTTTTAGTTTAGCTCCTTTATTTTATATTTTTAGTTAGTTACTTTATTTTAGATTTTGTTATTGCAATAGTCTCTTAATTTTTATTTTTATTTTTTTATCTTGTTATTTCTCTTGTTTGCTAGCTTTGTAGAGTTTTGGTTGTCGCAATGTTCGACCCAAATATAAATGTTGTGATTCATGCTCAAAACGAGATCCTAACTCAACAAATGGAGTATCTCCTTCAAAGTGTGTCACAGTTCACACCTCAAGTTAATGAGTTTCATGATCTCGGATGGTGCACACCGGAAGATGCGATGGAGTATCATATGGCTAACCATGAATATCAACAACAAAGGCTTTCATACTATAATCAAGGTTATCAAAGAGGACCCTCTGAGTTAGAGGAAACCATGAATCAATTCAGGCAATTCTCTTTAGCCATTCAACAAAACCGGGAAACTCAAGATGTTCAACTTACCCAATTCGTAACCGAGCAAAACGTAAGTCAAATCTCCACTTTTCAAAACCCTACGACTCGTGTAGAAACTTGCAATACTACTTCTATAAGGAGTGTAAAAGTGATTGGTGAGGATGTTGGAAAGAAGAGAGTGGAGGAGGAAGTTAATGACAAGGAAGATGTTGTTGAAAAGGATAATATAGAGTATGTAAATGTCAAGAAAAATATAGAAGTTGAGTATGAGCCCTCAATGAAGCTACCTTATCCAAGACCTCCTAAAAAAGTGGATGATGTGTTAGTCGAAGGAACAAAAAAAGAGGATATAATCAAAGGAGTCGTGAATGAGTTAGAAATTTCAAAAGTTGAAACTTTTTCAAAAGAGAATAGGGTGGACTTAGAGTTGAAGAAGAGTAGTAATGCAAAGGAGCATAAACTCTCATTGGAATTACTTCCTCTACAAGTTCCTAATAAAGAAGGGAATGTGATTCATTACTTTCGGCCAATGGAAATGTTTAGCCGTTTGCAAATCACCATCCTATTTTTAGACGGTTTAGAGTTAAAGCAAAAATGTGTCAAATTCATCAAGGATAGGTTCTCACAGAAGAAGAAATTAACGGATAAGGAGGCTATCTCTCTTGAGGAGAGGACAAAACAAATGAAGGAAGAAAGATCGCGAGTTGAAGTGGTAAGAATTAAGGATGAAGAAACCAAACAAGCAAACATTAAATACTTTTGGGGTTTCACATTGGTAAGAAAAGTACCAAGAAAAAGAGACAATGATTAATGATTCAACCATGAATCGTCAAGCCATGTGACGTTAAACGAGGCGCCTCGTGGGAGGTAACCCACACTTCTAATGTTTTAATTTTTATTTTGTTTTGTTTATTTTTATTTCAGGAAATAATAAGGGGACCTTTCTGGTGAAAGCTAGGAAAAATCAATTGATATGGAAATACCCTTTGTGAGTCAACCCTCTCGGGCTTGTTCTGAAACATTGAGGTCAATGTTTAGTTCAAGTTTGGGGGTGGATTTACTCTTTTGCATTTTTCAATTTTCTGTTTATTATTTGTTTGTTTTATCCCCAGTTTAGAAGGAGTAGTTTCTGCAGCATAATGAAAATCTCAAGCAAGACAGTGAAAGTACCAACAATGGAGCAACATGCATGAAAGTGGTAGTGAGTGAATTTTTTGAAAAAAATTAAGTTTTCACTTTCTTTTTCAATAAGTGACAAGTCAGGTATGAATTTTCAAACTCAAACTCCTAGTATGTGCAGGAAACGTAGGTTGTTAGTAATTACTTGGCAGAAGTTCTTTATGGTACACTATTTTTGTTGGATCGACTTAGCCTTAACCAGTGTGAGGAAAGCTTTCCATTGTTTACTATATGCAGGAGACCGTCGATTACTTTGACATGTTTGTATTTTGCTAAACCGTTTGTCGCATCGTTTTGTGGAAATCTGTGAAAATGACTTAGGCACTTGTTTGAAATTGAGAGTTTCTTTTAGCCTATTCCATCTTAAAGCTTGATTTTTTTTTAGAGTGGGATCCTTTGCTAACCATTCTTTGAGACTGAAGTCAAGATAAATTTCATATTATGCACCAAGAAAAACATCTGGTGAGTTCTTGATCTCAATAAAAAGTTTTGTTTTGGACCATCAACCATAAAATTTGGTGATGTGTTTTCTCTTTTACCTTTATAGAAAGTAGGGGAGCATTCATAGAATCTGAATACAGGTTGATCTCCAAGTTGGGGAGAGTCATAATCAAAAGAAGAATAAGTACATGTGGTGATTTGAAAAGAACAAAAAGAAATGCGTAGCTTGAAAAAAAAAGAAAAACAAAAGAAAAACAACGTGTGAACTTGGACAGTTGTTGAAAATAAAAGAAACATCGAGCTACGAATGAAAAGATGAACGGGTGAGAAAGCTAATGGTATAGAGAAAAAGGAATGAGTTGTGATTCAGATGCTTCCCTGATAGGAACAACCCTTGAATATCTTCTTTTCTTTGAATCTAAACCACATTACAACCCTATAAAGACCTTTCGATTCTCAGATTCCACAGGACTTGATGCTAACAATATGGTGAACGTATGATATGGATTCTTGTTGATCTAATTGTTTGGATGAGTGTTTAACCCCTCTGTTATTCATCATAATTTTTTATGAGAGTGATTAGTGCTGATTCAACTGTGGTTGTGTATTGTTTTGAACTTCTGGAGGTAATTTCCTTTCAAAATCTGTTTCATGTGTATGTTCTGAGTTTGCAGGGAGATGAAGAGTATCTGAGGTGGTCACTGAATTGAACCATTTGAAAAATATTTTTGAAAAACTCGTTGCATGATTGTTGGTATGTTTTGTTGTATTCATTGAGGTAAGTAATTTTGTTTAGGGACAAACAAAACTCTAAGTTGGGGAGAGTTTGTTAGGAGTGAATTAGTAGTATTTTCATTTGTCAAATTAACTACCTTTTGAGCTAGAAGTGAACATATTTTGTGCTTTTTAAGGATTTTATAGTTGGAATTGAACTTTAGTGGTTCGATGCTAATTGTAGAACAACTTGCGTCACTTTGGGTGTTATTTGTGCAGAAATTGAAGTTAAGAAGCAAAGATGAGGAAACACGCAGGCATAGAGGCTCTGAAGGAGAGAAATCACAAAGAAGTGGGATAAAGCAAAGGCCGAGCCGCGCCAATCATGGGCAAGACGCGCCAAACCCTCTGACCTGGGTTTGCGCCGCGCCAGTACGTGCCGAGCCGCGACAGCTGCGTTACAAAGACAAATTGTTATAAATAGAAGCCCTAATCCTCATAAGAGGGAGATCCTTGGTGAACGAATTTGAGAGAGCAATCCTATTCTAGAGCAGAAAACAACTTCCGACTGAGAATTCAACATCAATTGAAGACAATCCTTTGATGAAGATGAATCCTTCCATGAAATCTTGTGTGTTCTTCATGGCTATGGAGAGCTAAACCCCATTGTGTTGAGTTTAAGGTAGTAGTTAACCTATGAAGATGCAATTACTTTGATTAATTCCTGTGAACAATTGTTTAAGTTTATTATCAATGAAAAACCTTGCTTTTAATTTATATCATTGTTGAACTATCAATCGAGAGATAGGGTTTATACTTTTGCCCTAGGTTTTTACATTGACTTGTTGATTAATACTCAGAGATGAGATTTTGAAGAAGTTTTCATAAATCATCGTGGTTAATTCCATTTATCCTTATAGTTATTCTGAGAGATCGAATATCATATCGGTAGAGGCGGTTCTAGATTGATCATTAGACATAATATCAATTTTGAGGATGAATGAAGATAATAACTTAAATAATGTTCACTCGTGGATTAATTGATTATTGTATGTGAATAGGTTGATGAACCCTAGAACTCAACATATTCAATCACCATTGTTATTCGTTTTAAGCTTTTTATCATTCAATTATTATTCGGTTATATGACATTTAAGAACAAACAATCAAAACCAATACTTTTCCCTAACTCATTATAATTCGACTATAGAACGGCAGCCATATTACCGAGTCTCTGTGGATACGATATATTAGAAAATATTTACCCAAAATACTTTCAACACACTCTTGCGCAAACATACCAAAACGATGTCAAACTGAAATCAAGAAAAGCAAAGAAGAACTTCATCTTCAACCTCACGACTTTGAATATTTTAGTGAGTGTTAAGAACTAGAAACTAAGAGAAATATCACTTGGTGATTACAACTTTATTAGAAGCAATCTAAACTCTTGTTTTATTTATTTTACATTGATTGTAAAAGGATTTCCTAGAGTGATCAAGTTGTGATCTGTAGACTCTAGAAGACTTAGAGGATATCTAAGTGGAGAACCATTGTAATCAGTTTGATTAGTGGATTAAATCCTCAGTTGAGGTAAATCACCTTGTCAGGGGTGGACTGAAGTAGTTTGGTTAACAACGAACCAGTATAAAAATAATTGTGTTCTTTATTTTTATCTACCAATTTTGAGAAGTTACACTTATTCAATCCCCCCTTTCTAAGTGTTTTTCACTCCTTCAATCAGTATATTTTATCCTCTGTTTTTCCAAATACCTTCCTATTTGCTTGGGAGTCCTTTATATACCCTAATGTTCCAACCCTCTAGCCATAATGAGTTTCCCCTTCATCTCTCATGCTTAAATGCTTGAGATAACGTCCTTTGTCACCATAATTGCCATCAACCACGCTCTATAACGGCTCCACCATCACTTTATTAACCTCCGTGCGACCCTAGAATTGTCTCTTAACCGTTACGTTGGGCTACCAACTCGGCTATCCGGTTTCAACCAAAGGCTGAGCTAGATAAGCGCGGCTCTGAGCACCTGACGTCTGACTTTTATTAGGGACCGAGCTAGGTTCTCTGCTCTGGGATCCTTCACAACTATGGCACACGGGAAACAACTTGAATCCTTATTGGTTAAGGACATTCCTGCTTTTGCGATTTCACCACCTCGGCTACCACTGAGAGAGAAATTTCGTCTAAATTAAAAATTCTTGGATTTACATAAGCCCCCTGAGCATAAATCCTGAAAGGATGAAATGTTCGGATAAAGAAGCCCGAAATATACTCCATCTTAGAGACTATGCCCTAGCATGTACTTAATTTGTCCAGAGATCATCCATAGTCCCCGACTTAATAACATATGATGGCGTGATCAGTAACGATAGTGAATATCTTACAAGATCAGCAATGATCAGTAAAGAGAATTATTGGAAATAAAAGAGATAAGGGAAGAGAAGTAATACCACATAATTATACAAGTATAGTTAAGAAGACTTAATCATGTCCCCACAAATTATTCTTGAGAGTTTAAACTACTATTTAGAGCTTTTAGAAGGTTGTGAGCAAGTGAGGGTAGAAGAGGGAAGTCCAAATTAAGGGTTTGGTTATTATAAGAAGGAAATTTAAATATTAGGGAGAGATTTTCATAATTTGTAAAAAAAAATAGAGAAAAGGCTAGGGCAAGATAAAGTGTAAGGAGAGGCTAGAGGTTGAGGGAGAGAACAACACCATAACAAGATCATTTAACTGATGCTTGTATAACCAGGTAAGGGGGAGAATGATTCAATAATAAAACTAGTAATATCTCCTATAATTAGGATTCATCAATACTTATGAATCTTAGTTAGATTATTATTGATTTATGAAAGATAATTAGACTAGTATTGACTTACGACACACATTTAACAATCAGACTAGTACAATATGTTAGAACAAGATTTGGTTCTGCATTCAATCTTTAAGTCTTGATGATAATAACACATATATTTGTTATGCAAAAAATTTGTATTCTAATAGCTTCTTAAGTGTGCAAATTTACTATTATGGTTGATTAGAATTGTTGCCCAGAAGAATCATCATAATCAGCATTATCACACATTAGAAAAACTATTTACCTCAATTCTGAAGTGACATAAGCAATTATGAATAATGTTGAATGACTCATTAGAAAAAGGATTTACAAATGTTATGAAGCTAAGCCGCTATTGAAGACAAGATTTCAGCTCAGATACGCTTGTTGCTTCTAGTATAGAAATCAGAATGCGTCGTTCAAGAGTTGTTGCTCATATAGTTTCTAAGAATTTTTAATAACTCAAAAGTTGTTGCTCATAGATTGTGTTAAATATTTGACCTAAACTATTTATGTTTTAATCTTCTTTTTAAGAAGCAACATCTTGTAAACATTTTCATTTATAAATCTGTTGAGATTGGTATTCCTCAAGTGACTAGGTTGTTAGTCTGTATACTTGAGAGGGCTAAGGTGTCTTTCTAGACTCTTAGAGGTTGTATGTAATCTTTCAAGATTAGTGTATTAAGTCATTTTCTAAGGTGAAATCACATTGGCGGGTGGACATGATTAGCCTTTTCTAAGGTGAACCTGGATAACCGAAAGTGTTCTTTTTCTTCTCCTTTTGAACAATCTCTTTAACTACTTGGACCCTTTTTAAAAGAATTAAAAAGTTTTAGAAAACCCAGTTCAAACCCCCCTTTCTTGTGTTTTTCTCAACCTTCAATTGACATCAGAGCTCCGACTCTTTGTTGATTTTTATCAAACACTTAACCGTGTAGAGAGGTTTAGCGTGAGAAAAACTTCTAAACGGTTGCCTCTGCTAACACTCAAGTGAGAGATAGTTACAATGTTAAACCTCCAGCCTTTGATGGAAAAAGATTTTACTATTGGAAAGATAGGCTAGAAAATTTCTATCTAGGATATGATATTGATCTCTGGGATATTGTCATTAATGGCCATATAACACCCATTACTGATATTGGTATTCCCATACCCACAAACGAAATGGATGATGAACAAAAATGTGAGTTCAAGAGTCATCACAAAGTTAAAACCATTATTCTCAATGCCATATCTTACAATGAATATGAGAAAATTACAAACTTAAATTCAGCAAAAGACATTCTTGATTCATTAAGAGTGACTCATGAAGGCAATACTCAAGTTAAGGAAACTAAGGCCTTGGCCTTAATTCAAAAGTATGAATCTTTCAATATGGAAGAAGAAGAAATTATTGAAACTATGTTTTCAAGATTTCTAACTTTGGTCGCAGTACTCAAGGTTCTAGACAAAAGTTATACCATTGTTGATCATGCTAAAAAGATCATCAGAAGTCTACCCAAGAAATAGAGACCTATGGTAACTGCACCAAAACTTGCAAAGAATATAAACAACTTAACTCTTGAAGAGTTGGTTAGCTCTCTCAGAGTCATGAAATAGAGCTAGAAGAAGATGAACCTCAGAAAAGAGGAAAATCAGTTTCTCTAAGGTCCAAATAAGACAATAGCAAGGTCATTCAAGCTGAAGAATCAGAAGATTCTAACACTGGGGCTTCTGATGATGAAGACAAGTTGTCACTTCTGACCAAAAGAGTCAAGCAACCCTGGAAGAAAAGACAAAGCAATATCAGAAGATCCAGAAACAAAGAAGATCATTTATAAACCTCCGACAAAGGAAGATCAAGTGAAAAAGTTATGTTCTATGAATGCAAAGAGCCAGTACACTACATAAATGAATGTCCAAAGCTCGAGAAAGAAAGCATCATACTATTAAAGGACAAGAAAAAAGGGTTGATGGAAGACACCGTATGTAACTAATGGCTTATGTTGAAACTTCTGATGAAGACACCGTATCAAACTATGAAGCAGACTTAGAGTCAGAAATAAAAAAGGAATTTTCTAAAGAGGTATTCTCCGATCTTTCTCATTTCGAATTAACTACTTCATTACTTGATACTCTGAAAAAACTTTCTTTACTAAAAATTGAATTTAAGGAATTAAAAAATCCTAATAGACTTAAGGAAGAGCTTTTAGTCTTAAATATAAATCTAAATCTTTTTGAGAACAAGAGTTTTAATTTCAAAAACTTAGAAATTAAGTCAGAAACGTCTGATAGCTCTAGCACTATATCAGTTGAAATTGTAGTCATAGATATGAGAAAAGAAAAAGGAACATTCACTCCTAGACCTAAGAAAAGTATGTCAATAAAAACAGCAAGATTAAGTGTCTTTGAAACTAAATCTAAAAGTGCTATGAAGTCAGAAAGATCAACCAAGATAGAAACTAAAAGTTATGGCTATCTAGAAAAACGAGTAATTCATTTCTTCAGTTCCTTCCTAATCTTATGTCTATTTCTATTTTGTTTGGTCAATTAAATTCATATGCTACTTGGATCCACCCCTCAGGATTTATCACTTAAGGTAATCTAACTGCTTAAATGTTATGGAATATGCACTAATAAAATATTGAGGGTCTAAGGATTCTTTTGAGATTTGTTAATAATGAGCTTGATTCAGAAAAGTTAAAGTTATTTGAATTTTTTTTGCATATCTAGAAATAACTCTTGATCAGAGGATAAGGTTTGTGAACAATGTTACATCAAAAACCTCTGACGTTCCATCAGTCAAGAAAAAGGCAAAGACAAAAACAATCGAGTATCTGATAATCTGACTATTGAAGATAAAGTTGAAATTGTCAGAACTAGATTCACCATAGAATAATCTGAAAAGAGTGAAATAAGTTATTCAGAAATGATGTTTGAATTCAAATACCAAAGCTTGAAGAAATCCATATTATTGCATCATAAATGGAACTCAAAGATAAATCAGAAAATAAAAGTAAAATATCTGACGACAAGATATATCAGTTTAGACTTCTATCAAATTGTTTTTAATCTTTTATTTCCTTCTTCAGATACTTCTACTAGTTAAAAGTTATCTAAGTCAGAAATATATCAAATAAGAAAACTCTTTATTTTCTTGATATTGAAAACATTAACTTGTGTCCGCACATTTTACGCCGCTAAGTATTCATATGGACACCTATCCTTATTATATCATTTATGGTGATACCCCGAGCATTGAGATTCATGAGAGTAGATGAAAAGTCATCATTATTCACCTTACTTTTCATCACGCTTGTGTATTTATTGCAGCAAACTATTTAAAACTCACTATTTCATAAAGCACACATAACGCCACTCATTTCCCACACATTCTCTCTTTCAAAACCATAAACCCTAAAATCCCCTCTCTGAAATTATCTCCCTGGATGTCCAACAAAAAGAGATCTATGAGTACTTTAAGCAATTTGAGAAACAAGGAGAATCATCTCAACATACAAATTCAAGTACTCCCCAATAAAACGGTTCTGTATGTCAACAATCTCAGGGAACATTTCAAAATCCAGGCAAATCTAATATTCTTAATTGACAAAGTTTAATTTGTCTATCAACCCCAGTGAATCAATTAGAAGTCCTCTGTGAACTTCTTGTGGACTTTGAGAATCTCAAGGATAATGGAATAGATTTAACAGAACAACTTGATAATCAAGGATTGAGAGTGTTCTTCAACCGCCTGTATGGTCTTGTTTACACTCATCTAGTTTAAGAATTCTAAAGATTTGCTGACGCGGACAAAAGGTACATTGTATCTTATGTCCTTGGTAAGAAAATTGTAATCTCTAAAAAATCTATTGCCACCTTGTTGGGTATGGAAGGAGTTAAAGGAAAAAGGGTCTCTCACACCAGTCATAACTCTAAGTTTCTAAAGGAAAAGGTTATCTCAACCATCTTCACAAGAAATAAGGAAACTACGTCAAAAGGAACATTCAGTTACAACAGAGAACTTGATGACAAACTTAGGATTTGATTCTAGATCATTCTAGGCTGTATTCATCCTAGACCATCCTCAAGTTCTACTGAATATGTCAACTATGATCAGAAGTTCATCTTGTACTACATCATGAAAGGTATTAAAGTTAATCTTCCATGTCTTCTCTTTAACTATCTAAGAGATACTCTGATCGAAACCAGGAGTGTTGATACTGGAAAATCCAAAAAGAATTACATTCCATTAGGAAGATTCATTTCAAACATCCTGAAAGAAAGTGGCCTTGTTGATCATCTAAGTGAACTAAATCTTGTCAAAGATTTAGAGTCTAAAACTGGAAAAACTCTCAATGGTAACAACCTTAAAGGGTTGGGTCTTATTGATAAGTATACACATGTTGTCAAACCTACCATTCTAACAGATTATAATTCTGTAATAAGTACAAGAATTCCCGTCAATACCAATCCTCTCTTTACACAACAAGAATCTCCAAAAAATATTGAAGCCTACATCAAAATGCTTTAAGCAGAGGGAATCGATGCCACGACCTTGTCTTATGTTATGATGCTTCTCTAGAAAACCCCTCATCCCCCACTGGTAAACGAAAGTTTGTTTCTAGTCAAAACACTCAAAAGAAGAAATCAAAGAAATTCAATACTCTAGTAAAAGGACAATCTTCAACATCCTCTGAGAATGCTGCTCAAAATCAATCTTCAACTTCTGTTTGTAAGGTTTATGAATTAGTAAATCCTTCTATGTATGTTTGTGCAACTAGTTTAATTGTTTCACCTTTACCTACACCACCTCCATACACTTCAACCATAGTGACCACAATACCCATTCCATTTCCATCATCTTATATTACTGCTCCTTCAGCAAAATCCAAAGAAAATTCAATCCTTCAAACAACCTCATCGGCTGTTTCGCAAATTCTGTTTAAACCATATCTTTTTACACCAACCACTGAATCACTTATGTCTTATGCATTTAGAAGCACTGCATCTTCTAGACCACAAATCTATGTTTGTTTCCCTACAGCCTCCGAAGTCATTACATATGTTTCTTCCCCATTTGCTTCAGAACCAATAGTAACCTTTGTTCAACCTTCCGCATCTAAACTAAAACCAAACATTACCTACTCATTTGAACCTAACTCACATGTCTATGTTGACACCATCTTGCTATAACCTACTCAACCAAATTCACCAGCTTCTAGGATCTCTTCCTCTGAAGAAAGTATATTTGATGATCAAAGCTCTGAAGATCACAACACAGAATATCAACCTCATGCCCCATTATTAAAAGAGAAAATATCCTTATTCAAAAATGACGCTGAAGAAAGGATTAACATCCTTCAGAAAGAATCTAACATCTTAAATGATTCTTCAAAATTAAACTCTAGCTGGAACTCTCTTAGTAAATGGATGTCTGAGGAATTCCAAAGGATCTTGGATCTTCTGGAGGAAGTCATTGAAACTTCAATGACAAAGGCTGATGAAAGATTAAGAGTTGAAGAAGAAAGGAACGTTGATGAGCTTGCAGCCGCAGAAGCTACTCAGAAAGAAGCTACTGAAAAAGAAGCTGAAGAAGCTAAGATTCTTGCTCTCAAAATTTCTGAAGGGGTCTCAGGAACTTCAAATGTCAATCTATTCCCTTGTCTTCTAAAGACTCTTTATGATGTTAAGACTGAACAACAGCTAGTCAAAAATCGACTTGATAATCAAGATGTAAAAAATGCTGGAAAAAAAAAGATGTCATCCTGGAGAAAAGCCTTGTAAGATCAAGCACTTACCACTGCGCTAAAAGCAATCGCTGTTAGTGAGGCTGCAACTTTATTTCCTTATAGTATGAGCCCTCAGGGGGATGCACCTAAAGTGAGGTTTGTAATCTCTCTCTAGGCGCCATGGGTTGTGATGTTAAGCCCATTCGAATCCTAAAGGGTGACGCTGGATTTATTTATCCAACAATCTCTCCCCCCAGTGTCAGCCGGGGGGATTCAAACCCATGACCATGCTATGCTACCACTTGTAGGATCAAGCGCTTACCATTGTGCTAAAAGCAATTGCTGTTAGTAAGGGCGCAACATTATTTCCTTCTAGTATGAGCCCTCAGGGGCTGCACCTAAAGCGAGGCTTGTAAGCTCTCTCTAGGCGCCACAGACTGGGATGTTAAACCCATTCGAATCCCAAAGGGTGACGTTGGATTTATTTATCCAACAAGCCTTTCCTTTGCCAACCCTTAAGCACATAAGAATTCTCTGTTTCCTCATGCTTTCCAAAACTATCATTTAAATCACTTTGTTTTGTTTGATGTTTTGCGTTTTTGATCAATGAATGAAGATACTTGTTCTTTGTTTTTTCTCTCTGTGTTCCTTATTAAATAGTTAGTCATGTTAAAATCATTTTTTTACTTTTTGATTATGACAAAAAGAGGGAGAAATATATTGATGATTTTGATGATGTCTATTCTCAATAAATATTGCTTGCTTACATTTTAAAATTAAACAAATGAGATTCAGGAATACACTAATTCTGGTACATGAATTATGTCCTGAGGAAGATGAGAAAATTTCTGATAGCAAGTCAAAAATATCTTAAAAAGCTTCATTTGATAAAATTCTGTTGTTTAGAATATCTAAAGACATGTAGAGACTATGATGTTTAATTTATCTAATAAGATAAAATCTATTCAATCATGCTTTGATGATCATAAATATCTGATTCCCAAATTCTAATGCTCTGATACTGATGAATCAAATATTCTAATACTATTCTATCAAGCAATGATTTGGCTATATTGTGCTCTGATATGATTCACCAAATTGTGAGATACATGAGAAATATGTACTCTAACTTATGAATAATCACGAGCTCTGATACTTAAAGATCTAAATGCTCTGATATCTGATGCTCTGACTAGAATAACTATTTATAATGAGATCAGATGAAATATGAACAAGGATAAAAAACCTTTCATCTTTGTTAAAGTCTAAAGTTTTAGATTCAGGGGGAGATTGTTTAACTCAGGAAGAGTCTTCCAAATAATGCTCAAATATTCCTTCCTTCTAAAATCTGCAAGTCTATGACTCAGGGGGACGTGTGCAACTCAGGGGGACGTGTGCAACTCAGGGGGAGTTTTCTCTATCTAAACTCTAATTTGTTTATTTTTGTGATATTACTGTGTAAAATTGTTACATCAAAATAAATGGTTTTCTCATCATCAAAAAGGGAAAGATTGTTAGAACAAGATTTGGTTCCGCATTCAATCTTTAAGTTTTAATGATAACAATACATATATTTGTTATGCAACAATTTTGTATTCTAATAGTTTCTTAAATGTGCAGATTTACTATTTTGGTTGATTAGGATTGATGTCCAGAAGAATCATCGGAATCAGCATCACCACACATTATAAAAACTATTAATCACAATTCTAAAGTGACATCAGCAGTTCTAAAGAATGTTGAATGACTCATCAGAAGAAGGATTTACAAATGTTTTGAAGCTAAGAGATTATTCAAGACAAGATTTTAGCTCAGATACGCTTGTTGCTTCCAGTCCAGAAATCAGAATGTATCGTTCAGATAGGCTATTGCTTTTGACTCTAAAGACTTCTTTCTGAATATGAATATTTATTTCTCTTGGAACGTCTACGTTTCTCGATCTCTTCACTGCTCTATCTACTTCAGACTAGAAGTACATATAAAATGAAGGAAGGTCATAAACTTGTAAAATAAGCAATATGGTATAACAATACATTACTTTTTCCACTTTTGCAGGGCGTATTGTACGATTTTATCTTTTGTGTACTCACTGTTCCCCAATACTTTTTGGAGCCATTGCATCAAGGAAAACATCGTCTTGTCCTCTCTCAATGGTCATCTTTTCATGGAACTATTTATATGAGACACTCTCATTTGAAGAAGCTACCAATCAACAAAGCTATTCAAGCTATATCTTAAAACTCAACAAATAAACACTTCAAAGAGAAAAAGAGAAAAGGAGAAAAATAAAAGTCTTAGAGAAACTGCATTAAACACTTTGTTGTGAGAAATCTAGTTTCTAAGAATCTGTAATAACAAAAGAGTTGTTGCTTATAAATTGTGTTAAACATTTGAGCTAAACTGTTTATGTTTCAATCTACTTTTTAAGAAGCAACATCTTGTAAACATTTCCATTTGTAAATCTATTGAGATTTGTATTCTTCAAGTGACTAGGTTGTTAGTCTGTATACTTGAGAGGGCTAAGGTGTCTTTCTAGACTCCTAGAGGTTGTTTATAATCTTTCAAGATTAGTGAATTAAGTCCTTTTCTAAGGCGAAATCACCTTGGCAGGTAGACATGATTAGCCTTTACTGAGGTGAACTCGGATAACCGTAAGTGTTATTTTTCTTCTCCTTTTGAACTATCTCTTTAACTACTTGAAACCTTTTTAAAAGAATTAAAAAATTTAGAAAATCTGATTCAAACCCTATTTTCTTGTGTTTTTCTCAACCTTCACAATATCCTCTAATTAGGACACATAAGTACTTATGAATCCTAGTTAGACAAATATTGGCTTATGAACCTTGGTTTAAGAATAAAACTAGTACTATCTTATTTAATTAGGACTCATAAGTACATATGAATCCTAGTTCGACTAATATTGACTTATGAATATTATTTTTACTAATATGGATTTATGAATCCACATTTGACAATTAGACTAGTACAATCTTATCTTATTAGGACTCATCGAAGTTTGTTAAGAGCACTTGAGTATCCTCTGACAAAGGGAACATGGAAATCATTACCATCATTGATCAATAGGAGACATTTTATGCGTATGTTCTCAATGCTAATGACGTTCCATAAAGACTCTTCACTTACTTATGTTACCGGCTTACCTGTAATTGTACATGGAAAACCCTTATGCTACAAAGTAGGTTGACATTCGCTATAACCAGAAACAGATGATTCTGCCGTTCAATTCAATCTAACGATAATCTGTGCAACACCCCAAATCATATGCCAGCAATTTCAGTCACTCTTAATATATAAGGGTAAAATGCACCATTTAAGATATTCTAAGTCATTCTGACTTACACATATGATTTCTCTCAGTGATTTAGGGCCTGTTTGTTTCAGCTTTAAAAAAATGGATTTTTTCTTTGTATTTTTTAAAATAGTTTTTTCAAAAGGATTTTTAAAAATATTACAAGTTTTTTTATATTCGTTTTTTCTAAAATGAAACACTAATTTTGACATCCTATAATATAAATATATATTATTGAAAAACAAAAGTTAGTTAAAATTGCAATTTTTTTAAAAAGTTGTATTTCAAAAATAATTTTTATGAAAATTTATTTGAAATAGCTTCAAAATTAAGTGATTTTTTGAAATTTTGATATCCAAATTTTTTTCTCCATAGATAGATGAAATACCTAAAATCACATTTTAAGATTAACTATTCAAACCAAATTTTCATTTGAAACTTTTAGAAAAAAATTCTTTGTAAATTTTTTTACACATAATTATGTAAACACTATAAAAATCATTTTTAAACAAAACTAAAACAAATGGACTCTTAAATGTTGAATAGTTAATCTTGCGAATTCACCTCACTCTATTGTATAGAAAACACCACCATATCGTAAGAAGACACCATCCCATCTTGTTGGAGAATTTCTAAAATATATTTGGAAAGTTGCAATGGTTAAAAAAAAAGGACCTTTTAGAGAAAAGGTATAATGCTTTACAATTGAAGCAATGTAACCATTCATGAACAAACTCTTTCGAATGGTTGTTTCCTCTCACCAAGTGGCATGAATTTCTCTATAAATAGAGATGATTCCCAAACCGAAAAGGATACGAAAATAATGTATTTCAAGAGTCAAATATCATATCTAAGTCATTTCTTTATTTTTCTAGTGCACGAGAATAAATGAGGAAACTTTATTCGGTAAAATATCGTCGGTCGATATCCTTAATATGAATGTGTGATTCATGTTAAGATTTCCAAAGTATCCTGACGGGGATTTGTCGGTTAACCCATTTGCATCCAATTACCTAAATTGGTGGGGGAAAATCGAACCTAAAGCTTAGTGTAAACACACTTTGGAATTTATTTTTGTGCAATTTTTATCGTATCATTTTTATCTTCTTCTTGTCCATGTTTTGTAGCAGACCCCCAACACAAGATCTAACAATCTTTAGGTTTGATTCATGATTTATTTGTGTTTAATTAACGACTGCAAGTTTAAAGAAGATGATAGTAAATTTCGAATAATGGCAACTGAGGCTTCCTTATCAAGAATCAAGAACAAACATCGATATCGACGATCTGGGTATGTTTTATTGTTTGTTATAAAAATGGCTTAAGTATGAAAGTAACAAGAATGCTTTATATAGTGTTACATATGCGTATAAAGTAATGCATCTGTGTTTTTATCTAAATAATTATCACTGTTTTTCTGTCATGTATTATTGTGTATACAAACAAAACAACAAAACAACATCAGTGCATTATCTTTTGCACTTCTTCTTGAAATGAAAGACTAAATAATCTAAAACTTGTTGTAGAAAAATCTGGATTATCATTAGAGATTAGAATAATAACACTTCACTATAATCCAAAAATTAATCCATGACACGCCGTTAGTTAAAGTTTCACTACAGTGTTGTCATTACCCCGCTGGTCTTATTTTTCTCTTTATTAAACATCAAATATATTGAAAAATAATATGATTATTGTGTACATAATAAATAATTCGTGATGTATATATTATAATATGCATAGTTAATAGTTTTTATTTTCATCTATCATATGTATATAGCATGATTTGGTGTGTAACAATAATACAGAAAGTTTGAAAGTATGTATGCAATTGAAATGACACACTGATTCAATTATAATTCATAGAAAATAATTTGAAACAAGTGCATAATGAAAATTTGGTATTGGAAAGTAATCATGATAATTATATATCATAAGTGACTATTATATTTATATATGCATAATGAGAAATTATTTTCACATGTCCAAAAATATATGATTATGTAAATATGCAAGGCATGATATGAGAATTAATATTATGTACAATATCGATTATATATTTACTTATACGACATACCCATCAATTTTTATTCTCATAAATTGTTTATTCAGGCAGTACTGAAAATTGTATAGAAGTTGAAAGACATGATAAGTAATCAAATTTACTGGAGTTTCTAACTTTAATTTATACAGTTTAATAAATGATAATATCGTAATATAAATTATAATTTATTTGCTGAATTTTGAATAAAATGATACACTTATAATTTCAAGATATAATTGATCTTTGATTATGCTATGTGAATTGCTTGTGCTCAATAAAATTTATTATTTTGAAGTATATAAAAATTATCCAGAAATTGATTATGGTTGTTGATTCTTATGAATTAAATATATTTTCGATATATTTATGTAGAAGTAAAACTTCAAACTAAAAAGGATGGTAAATGAAAAATGACATACAATTCGTATATATGGAAAAATGAATGACAAAAGTGTCATGATGATAATTTGTCAAAATTATCAAGAATATATAATATATTTTGCATATGATAAATGTACTAATATGACAAAGGTGTCATGGTTTGATGATAGGTGGTAAATGTTATCAAGAGTATATAAAGTAATCATAGACATGACTATTTGAAAGATTGAATATTCAAAGTTTATTAAAGTTTGAAAAGTCTTAGGATTCTTTGATAAAATGATTGACAATATGATGTCTCTGGATATAACTAAATACGAAGAAAACATATCTAATTAATCATCAATAGTGGAAACTAAACTCACACTTGATTAATGTTAAGTCTTAAGTTCAATGATGAAAGTACATTATTAGAGTGATTGAAGTACTTGACAATAAATGCATCCCAAGGAGTAAAAGTACTTGGACCATAAGAATAAATGTGGTAGGATGAAGTCTTCCTCTTAATAGACATATATCATATGTTTGGTGGAATGCATAATAATGGGTGCATTTCTGATATAGTCTACCTATATGAGAATGAAGTGATGCGACTTCATAGAGTTCAAGGGCTTGACTCTTAAATTCTCATGAAAAGAATATGAGACACAAGACCTTATTAAATGTGTCATATTGATAATTCAATCAATGGTACCGAGATTTCATGTGTGAGTTATTCATAGTTGTTCTAATGAATAATTGGTTCAAAGCTTGTCTACCAATCTATTCGGGGATGAGTGAAAACCTGACTTACTAAGTAATGATTCAAATCGTCAGATACCTTTATCCAAAACCATAAAATTTCCTGAATAATGGATTTAGATATATTTTGAAAATGTTGGGGGATTGTTGGAGAATTTTCGAAATATATTTGGAAAGTTGCAATGGTTAAAAAAAAGACGTTTTAGAGAAAAGGTGTAATGCTTTACAATTGAAGCAATGTAACAATTCATGAATAAACTCTTTCGAAGGGTTGTTTCCTTTCACCAAGTGGCATGAATTTCTCTATAAATAGAGATAATTTCCAAACCGAAAAGGATACAAAAATAATGTATTTCAAGAGCCAAATATCATATCTAAGTCATTTCTTTATTTTTCTAGTGCACGAGAATAAATGAGGAAACTTTATTCGGTAAAATACCGCTGGTCGATATGCTTAATATGAATGTGCGATTCATCTTAAGGTTTCCAGAATATCTTGAAGGGGATTCGTCGGTTAACCCATTTGCATCCAATTACCTAAACTGGTGGGGGCGAATCGAACCTAAAGCTTAGTGTAAACACGCGTTTTGGAATTTATTTTGTGAAATTTTTATCGTATAATTTTTATCTTCTTCTTGTCGATGTTTTGCAGCAGACCCCAACATAAGATCTAACACATCTTTCATTTCTATTTCCTACCAAACAAAATAGGTTATGTGCTCACGTATTTTAAAGTAAAAAACCTAATTTTTTTTATTTCATATAGCCATATTAATTATGGTGTTAACGTTGTGCGTTGTGTTTTATTTGTTATTACTTTAATGAGAAATTCATGATTAAACATTTCTAACATAATATTCCCGTTAAGTCATCTCATTTGATAGTTATGTAAAAATATCAGGTGTAGAATTGCAAGTTCGAATCCAAGGTATTCCACTTGTTCATCTTTAAAAGCTGAACTTCATTCACTTGACTACACGACAAATAATACTACCTCCGATCCCATTTATAAGAAAAGATTCTTTTTTAGATATATTGAATAAATAATGTATGTGGACAATATGTTGTCTAGATACATTATTTATTCAATATATCTAAAAAGAAATCTTTTCTTATAAATGAGACCAGAAGGAATATTAGTTATTGATAAATAAGAGAATAATTATTTATGATAAAGCAAATAAATTAATATAATTATGTATATGTATATATATTCTCTCCATCTTATTTTAAAAATATTGCAAATATTTTTTATTAATAACTAAAGAAAAGTTTTTTTTGATTAAAAAAAGACTTTTTACTTCCTAAATTGCCAAGTGTTGAACGAAGTGGACCTCAAACTTCACTAACAGCCACAAAAAGACGAACAAAAAAAACCGTGCCTTAGACTTCAAAGGTCAAAAGCACACACCAAGCTGAAATACAAACTGAGAGTGACCCCCACGCACTTCCCAACGCGCGTATGACAGCGCCCCCATCCTGTTGTGTAATCAAAATTTCCTCTCTTTCCGCGAAGCAGCACGTGTCGACGCGTCTTCCTTAGCTGGTTCCACGCGCCACGTGTCACTTTTCAAATGGCCGAATCAACAGATATCATCCCAGCCGTCAAAAGCATCACCAAACAGCGCATAGATAGAATAACTATGGATCTTTCTCAGTCCTCTCTCTCTGACTCGCGGAAACTGTAAATCAATGGATTTCTAGAGAGAGAAACTAGAGAGAGAAAGTCGTTGGTTCCGTTTTTAGCAGAGGTAATCAATCTGTTATTCAATTTCACTGTGTTCTTTTTGAATTTTACATTGTTCTGCAAAATTACAGTTTCTTTTTTGTTTCTTTGATCTTTGAACTGTTTGTGATAATTGTTAGTTATAATATTAATAATAGCTTATTCTGCTGAGTTACTGCAACTTAATCTTGCTAGTTTCTTCAATCATTTTGAGAGTAGTTGCTTGTTTGGTTTGTTATGATAACTTTCTCGGTTGACTCTAGATTTGGTGTTTGAACCGGTCAATTTTTATGGTTTTCTTGGAGTGTTTTTGTAAATGGATTAGTTTGAACAAAGATGTATGTTTGGTTTAGCTTTTGGAATAGACAAAAGCAATTCTAGACATGTATAATTGATTTTGTAACGGTTTTGAGGTGTTTGATTTTTTTAAAGTAGAATTGATTCTGCTTCTGGAATTCATTCTACTTTTAGTTATAATTTGTAACTTTTGAGTTTAAACGTGATTTTTATATTGAAATTTATTATTCAACTTAGTTTTGCATAAATTTATTCGACTTAATTTTAACTAGAATCAATTTTACAGAATCAGTTAGCTCAAAATCAATATTTTTTACCTAAGTTAATTTTAACTAGAACCAAACATAAGCTAAGTTAATTTTAAACTTTGTTAGACTTTTGAAGTGTTTCATTATTCCTCACCTATCTTTTCTTAATGATATCATCATCTTTTATATAAAGAAGAAAGGACTTGGATTTTCAGTATCATTTTCTTAGACGCGCATTTCTCAATTATTTTATGTCCTACTGAATTTTGGTATGTTTGGCACTGCGTTTTTGTTTAAATTCTCGCATCCCTAGGTGTTTTTAACGTGAAATATATGAAGCTATCTTTCGTAGCTCTAGCAATACGTATGTTTGCTTGTATTTGGACATGGTTTCAAACAGATGATATATAATTCATAATTTGGTATTTTTGTGCAACAGGCTCTTCTGCTGCTTGCTTTGACTGTCAAGAGGGACCTTGGTTCCCCACAAATGTGCCGAAAGAAAAATTGCTGTACCGATTATAAGCACAAATCAAATGCCATCCCTAAAAATGAAGAGCAAAGTAAGTGCGGGCTGTTTGGCAGAGAGAAATGATCTTCAAATATGTCAAACATCGAAAGTAATTTCCAAAAACCCATGTTCTAAAATCGTGATTTCTGCTCAAGAGGTAGAGATCGACTCAACTATTCAAAATTGTATAAATGGTAAGAAGCTACTTGAGATGGCTTAAATTTAATCTTTTTTTGATGTTTCTGTCAAAGTATCTATGTAAATTTTTTCTTACTAGTACATTTTTCGTGTTTTTGCTTCATTTGTTCTTTTTCGGCCTCTTTCTTCAGCATTTCAACATATATAATATACTCCTTCCGGTCACAATTATAAGCAAAAATAACTACTTTCACACTGTTATGAAAGTTAGTTAAGTGTAATTAATATTTTTTTTATTTCTTATACAATCAAAGTAAATTTTACTATAATATCTTTAGTTATATTTGATATTTGATGAATCAACTACTAACATTAAATGCTTTTGAATTAAATGAAGGATATACTAGTAATATAAGCATTAATAAGTTTAAAAATAAATGACTTTTGCTTATAATAGTGACCAAGATTTAATTGTTTGGTTATAATAGTGACCGGAGGGAGTATAACATGCTGCTGATTTGGAGTTTTCATTACTGATTTTAAGCTAGCCATAAAACCTTTGTTGGTGTTTTGCCTGGGTGATATTTTGTCTTAATTTGTATCGTAATTAATAAAGGATGATTGATGTATGAAATACATGCCTTTTGACATTCTACTAGGAAAAGTAAAATTATCATCATTTATATACTTATACTTGTTGTTTAGGAATCTGAATCTTCTCAGATGACCATGTTATGTCAAGATTCTCCTGCATAAGTTGCTGCACCCCTACACTTACTTACAAATTGTTCTATAGTATAGGTCTTAATGTCAATCTCTCATAACCCGATACACATCCGGGGACAGAAATCACGTTATAATAAAAAGAAAATAAAATCCTCGCTTAGACAAATTGGTTTATCTGTCATTGCCTTGATCAGGTAAGTTGAGGCTTTGAAGCCAATTAGTAGAGGACGTAAAAGAGCCGACTGTAATGTGAGATGTAATTATGAATTTATCATCGAGTTGAATTTTCAAATTTGGTTTCTGTTCTGAACTTTAAGGTAGTTCTGAGTCTGTAGCCTTAAGGTTTCTATAGGGTCAAAATTCTGTTCTTCTGTCACAATTAAAAAAACAGGACCTAAGATTTAGCTGCTCGTTATCAGAATATTAGGACCAGGTTTCCAAAATATGATTGAAATTCAGTTGTTAAATCATTAGTTGCGGTTTATCTGAAAAGTCTTTTGATGGTAGAGAAAATTGTTTGTATGATCTGCCTATCATAAAAAACACTAATGCTTAATTTTTAATTGAGTAGAGTGACCAGGTATGATACAAAGTGACCAGGTTCCTTAGTTTTTTAAATTTTTTTGCCAGTTAATTTTCTTGATATAATTCATGTCAATTCTGTGATCGTAGATAGTATCACTTTCTGTCACTTACAATCTTCCTTGATTTACAAGTGAGTTTTAAATTGGCATTATTTTGATTCTACGCGTTTGATAATTCTTGCTATTTTTCGATAGTTTCTTCAAGAATGCTGCCCAAAGACATTGCAACTGATCAATCTAATGATGGCAAAGAACATCTGGATTATGAAAACTCTGACTCCCAACACCAGTTTTCTGTATGTTCCTCTATCCTGGTAACACCAATTTTCTGTATATATATAGTTTGATATTAGCATAGTAGTAAATATTTGCAAATCTTAGTCTATCTTTCTCTTAAATTTAATTTAAATTAGAAAGAGACAAGGAGGTAGAGAAATTAGATAATTTATAGATCAAACATACACTGGTTATTTTAAAACCAACTTTTTAAGTTTATTTGTTTTAATCTAATTTGAATTTTAAATTAATTAAATAAGAATCTAATTTTAAGAAATATCTAAAACCAGAATTTTAAAACCAGCCAATTGTACATGGTTATCTGCCTTTTGAAGGTTGCCAAACCCTATTGTCAACTAATTTGGGGCATACACTGATAAACATACCAATGAGTTATCCTTTTCCAGATAAATAGAAATTCTCCATTTCCCAACTAGATAGATGCTTGTAGATGCTTCAAGCTTTAGTTTAGTTTTCTGTTGAAACATTATTATATAATACTTGTTTCCGTGACATTTAAACTCTTCTGTAATGCATGATTGCCATAACTCTTTTTTTTCTTTCTTTTCTAGGAACTAACCAATCTCTGTACAGAGAACTTAGAAACAATTTTTTCTCCTGCTTTTGAGCCCATCGAAGTCCATTCACAACATTATACTGAAAAAGGCACAGGTATGAAAACTCTGTTATTTGTATGTGTTCTTTGCTTGTTTGTAATGTATCCGTGACACTCTGAAAGAACATGATTGTAATGTTTTCTTATTTGTTTTTTAATTTGAAAGCAAGATTTATCATGCAACTTTATTATTTTCTTAATAACTTATGTGATAACTTGCACTGTATGAATTTCTTTCCTAAGTCTGATAATCTTAGGTAAATAAAAAGCAGGACTTATTACTGCATTTGAATTTAATGGGCCAAATTTTGATGCTTCTTGCCAGAGAAATTAGATCGGCCCACTTGATAAATTTAAAAAAAAAATAAAGAAATAGGATTTGTGAAGAAGAAATCAATTTAAAATCATACCGAAGTTAAAATCTTACAAAGCACTAGAAATTTACTAGGGGTGGGAGTGTTTAGCTGTTTGTAGGAGATTGTTGGTTTAAATCTCCATATCATGGTTGTAGCCAAAGACGAGAGGCATTAGAGGTTGTTGAATCTATGAGCTGATTGTTATCTTTTAAAATATGACTAGTCAAATGTAGGGACAAATAGTCTTAAAGTCAGCCTAAGTAGTAAATGAGTAATGAACAAAACTAGCAATGAAAAACTGGGAGGAATTAAAGAAAGCTCGCAAAGCTCTGTACTTTGACTGAAATTTGACTTTAAGAGCCTAATAGATAAGTAGTAAAATACAACTAAGATTAAAAATATGATTTATTTTTTAATAAAACTACTAAATTTTGAAGTAATGGAATTTAAAATCCAGCCTAATTTCCCTAGCAGACAAATTAATATGTCCGGTTTTCGAACTTATGGCTGCTAGATATAAAACCATTCAGATGCTTTCACCTAATAGCTTAGCCTAAAAAGTTAGTTGGTTGGGTTCATAATACAGAATCAAAGCCTATAACCTAGTAAAAGTTAAATTTCAGCACAAATTTGAATGGTCTTGTGCATTGTCCCCGATTTAACCCCAATGGAATCACGCGTTAGGGGTCGTGCTAGATATAAAACCACTCACCTGTTTCACATAATAGCTCAAGTTTTTACAATAGGGGGTTCATTCCAGGGTCGCTTTGATTGAATTGACTGCATCACAATGTACAGTTACTTTATAGCTATCTCGTTGTTATTATTTATATTCTGACAACTTCGACTGTCTTATAGTGAGCTTTGGTGATACTAACATGGAAGGAGTTGTAGCTGATGAAGGAAGAAACATACGTGGCTTTGAAACATGTGATGTATCTGACTTCTACATTTCTGACATGATCATTACAAACTTACCCTTTTGTGGAAATTCATTGGATGATGATGTCGGTGAAACCAACTACCTATCTGATTTTGGATCCACCGAGCCATCCGTGGTTTGTGCTTCTGAACAGTACACGATCCTGCCTGTTCGTGAAGATGATGCTAAAGTTGGATGTACTCCAGATATCATGTCATGCGGAGAAGGTGCTGTGGTTCGTGAAAGTGCTAGCTTGTATTCTGCTATAGCTCAGATAAGATCCTGCAACCAGGAGTCCGATGTCAAAGATGACTTGGATAAGGAAGAGTGCTTTGATCCACAGTCATTTATCAAGAGTTTACCAGAACTATCAGAAGTAGAATTAAATGACCAGCCCACACTATTTCCTAAGCAATCTCCAAGAAGAAAATCAGTAACCCTTGTGCTTGATTTAGATGGTAAGAAATTATGATACTTGTTTACCACCGATTACTAATAATCTATTTATAATTACTTAATGTAGTATTGGTGTAAACTGTAGATGATTTATCTTCCAGTTTATTGGTGTTTAATCTAAAATAAAGATATATGCATATATTTTTCATTCCATAGCTTGGTATTGCTAAAACTATTGCTGTTTCAGTTATTTAAACAATAAAGTTCATAATACCAAGTAAAAGTTTCATAAGAATCTGCTGCTTTAGCTATTCATGGATATTTATTCTGCATTCATATCCGTAAGAAAGAAATTTAGAAAAGTCCATACAAATTGCTGATACTAATTGCTCTGAAGCAGTAGTTATAGTGAATTTTGAATCTGCATAACATTTGAATTTGTTACCATATTGAAATATTTTATAATATCTTGATCTTTAGTGTATCTTAGTTTTTCGCGTAGGATTGGATTTCATATTTCCTCATATATCACGATTTTCTTCATTATTTAATAATAGAGACTTGGAATAACATGATATCAAATCAGCTAGCTCGATTAACTTTTGTTGAATATTAGTGTGTATGTGCTACTGTATTTGTCTGTCCATGTATATGGGAAAAACTTACAAAAGTTGATGCTACAAAATTTAATTGAATTCATTGGATTACTTTAAAACTCACTTGGTTCAACTAACAACTTTGAACATCTCTGCAGGATGATATAACATTGTTTCGTTGAAAACAAGATTTGCCATTTTTTTTAGATGTTTTATTTCTGAAGTATTTACAGTTGAAAATCGTATTCACCATAGCCGCCTTCCGTGCTTTCTTATGTGCAGAGACCCTTGTTCATTCTACGCTGGAACATTGTGATAACGCAGATTTCACTTTTAACATTTTCTTCAATATGAAAGATTACACAGTATACGTAAAACAGAGGCCTTTCCTCCACACATTCTTGGAGAGAGTATCAGAAATGTTTGAAGTTATTATTTTTACGGCCAGCCAAAGCATATATGCAAAGCAACTACTTGATGTATTGGATCCAGATGAAAAATTTATTTCTCGCCGTGTGTATCGAGAATCATGCCTGTTTTCAGATGGAAATTATACAAAAGATCTTACCATATTGGGTGTTGATCTTTCAAAAGTTGTCATAATTGATAATTCACCTCAGGTATACAATCTATCACTATCTTTTGTTGGTTCAAGTCTCAATTTTTCTTTTAATACTTTATTTTAAGCAGTTTTCAGTTACTGTTAAGTATTATTGATGTCTCATGACAATGTTATTTTAAAATTTAAATCTCTGGTTACTTGGTAAGTAATTTTTTCCCCCAATGAGCATTAGGCTTAGACTCTCTTCAAATCATTCATAGGCTACTGTCTGGCCTTGATAGGGGAGGGGAGGAAATATGTTATCTGCATTTGATGTTCAATCCTTTCACTTTCCACACATTTCAGGTTTTCCGGTTGCAAGTGAATAATGGTATTCCCATAAAGAGTTGGTTTGATGATCCATCAGATTGTGCGCTAATGTCATTACTTCCCTTTCTAGAGACATTGGCTGATGCTGATGATGTGCGTCCTATCATTGCAAAGAGATACGGTAACAAAGAATAAGAATTCTCCTTAGAACAAATTTAGCATCTTTTCTACTTTCTCTAGGTTTAGGAAATTTAGCCTCTAAATAGTTGCTAAATGCTCCTTTCCGTTCGAGTTGAGATGCATTAACCTATACAATAAACTATTGTTGTGTTATTGTTGAGTCCACAGTTGGTTCTCTTTTCTCTCAGTTGACAGATCTGGAGTTCTCTGTTTCTCTTGAAAGGTAGTTGTAGCAACCTTATCCTTTTTTTTCTCCCTCTAGTCATTGTACAGTTGAAATTTGAATATTATTGCTGGTGTACTTGAAACTTATCATATTATGGAATATAGTTCAGAAAGTTACATATTTCATTTTCTATCTTGCATACTTCACTTTCTTGGCCATTGTTATTGACATTTTTCTCATACAATCATATAGAATTTTGATCCAAGTATTATTATGTGTATCATAATACATGCATGGTCAAGGAGGCAAAAATTAGCTAACCACCCAAAAAAGTTTTGAACACGTTCAACAATTGTAAAATTACTAGGAAAAAGTACAACAAGGGGGAATCTAAAAGATAACTGAAATTACAAAATCAAGCTAACAGTTGCATGGGTAAGATTGAATAGTCTTGAAAATAGTAATTATCATCCGTAGTAGCAAATTTGAAACGTTAAGCACTGGAATGAAATATATGATCATAGTCATAGGTATGAAACATCAACATGTTTATGAAAATAACCGAATAAGGTAGTAATGAGGATTTCCTTAATGACAATCTTATTTCATTTTAGGTTTCAGCCTTCCTGATGCATGTAAAAGAGATTACAGAAGAAGAATATAAATTTGGTTACATTCAGAATCTAAATATTAACCAACTATGCCAAAAGTTTGAGTTGTTGAGTTGTTAAGCGAAGACAAACGAATAGGCTTTGTACTATATTCGTACTCCCTTCTTCTAATTCATGGGCGAGCCTAACTCAACCTTACAAAACCGACTTGTGAGGTGAGGGATGCTCAAACTTTATAAACACTGACTACATAGGCCATATCTATAAGCAATTTGGTACTAAATTCAGCCCCTTTACACCTAACACGGCGAAGGTGTTAGAGAGTGTAGTAAATGCAAGCCGAATGCCGCAATTTAGGCGGCTAGGGCAGAGTGCAATGAAGGCGGAATCTCTAAAATCCCTCTTGGAAAGTGCACTTGGTCTTGATGCATGAACAACGCACGGGCCTAACCTAATATCATGTCTTAAAATTTAGGTTAGGCCTAACTCAACTCTAAAAGCTAGCTCAAGGGACGAGGATTATGTAGAGCCTTATAAAAACTACTTTGGTCTAACTCAATAGTCAATACACTTCATACCTAACACAATTAAAAATTAAAGTGTTGGAGGCTTCAATTAAGCAAACACTAGGTAGTTGCAAGGAAGCAAGCTAGAGAATATGCTTTCTTAATCTGATAATCTTCTTAATACACTCTCAAGGAAAGGGCTATACTTTCATTTGTACATGTGTTCAATAAAAGGGCTATGTGTTTGACATGATAACCATGCTGCAATGAGAAACATGAATGTTTGAGCCTCTGTAAATGATACATATTTACATACGTAATGTTTATGCATATTTTCGTATGATTTGGAATAAATCCAACTGGTCTTCATCACCTTTTGTATTCATAAAGTAGATTGGCCATCTATCATGTCTGAGTTGGAAGTCTTCGTCAGTAATTTCTATTGAGCTATCAATATCCGAGAGGTAATAAACTAGCCTCTTTTGCTTTAACTTCTTTCTTATCAACAAACAAACTAATTAAATCCCTATGTTGTTAATCTCGGCTAGCTCTGTGTAGCACTGACCCCCAAAATGCTAAAGAGAGATAACCACTATTGCAAAGACTAAAATCCAATAAACAAAGTAAATAGAAATATTCAAAAATAGACTCATACACAAAATTGAAGGGGATCATTATACTTAGTTAACAAACCTAAAGTATAGTTTAGTAAAACTTAAACAGAGAAGAAGAATAATACATAATTGAACTAAAAGTAGGAAGAATAATAGAACAATTATTTGTGAGGAAGAACATAACACTACTCTTCAAAGGGTTCGGATTGAAGTTTATACCCTTAAAAAAGACAACAGTTTAAAAAACAGAATTTCGGGAATTTATGTCCAAAATTTTAATAGCAAATGCAATATTAGCAGTCACTCTAACCGCTGCTATTGACAGAGGCTCGCGGACCAATAGCGTCGCGCCGAACCCTACAACCACTATGATATTCTGCTATAGCGTGCTATTGACAACAAAATAAATTCTCTATTCAAGATTATCCTTTTCGAGATCTGGTTTAGGAATAAATTCATATGTTAATTTAGTAGTCTTTTTAGCTTCCCAGTGTCTATAATCCTTGGAGATTTTTATAATTTTACAGATATATAATTTTTTTTTATATTTATACCTGTGACGGAGGTTTATATGTATAAAGATTCTATATTCAGGAATGGTTAGTATTGGCTATACTGCTATATTCTTTACTACCAATAAACTTCTATCTTTGCTGATCACTGTGTCTCTGGTGACTTGGTTAGTATTGTTCATTAATTTGATTAACCTGCACATTAATATGAAACTTAGAATTGTGACTGTATGAGCAAATCGACGGATTCAAAGGGTATGTTGTTGTGCAAGGATAACATTCGACGATGATGCTGTTCCTTCTAGAATGGAAGAGCTGCACCTATAGTTTTGTGAAAATTATTTGGACTTAACCTGTATAAATAGCTGGCTATCACTGCTTTGATTTTTGTCTACTAGTTCCAGCTATCATATTCTTTCATGATTTTGCATCCATTGTTGCAGGTCTGTGGAGAATTTTTTTAATTAGATTATCCCTCTATTGGCTGTCTGATAGGTATGTAAATTTTGATAACTTAGTCTAGGAGTTTCGCAGGTACTTGTTAACTGTCCTGCCATAATATTTTTTACACACGTTTCATCTTCAAAACCATAGCAAGTTGGTACAAAAATTGTAAATGCCTACCTCAAGTGTTCAATCATTGTCATGTGAGATTGTTTAGCTTGATTTCTTTGGTGATTTTTCTACCAAATTGCAACATTCAATTTACTTGTTTGGATGTGAAACACTTGTGGTTTGTATTCTAAATTTTTACAATTCCTTTATCTTTTTCTATTTAATAAAATCATAACGATGTTTTTGTTTTACACCCAAAAATCTCACATCAAACTAGCTTTTGACTCTTTTTTTGCCTTCCCGAATTTATAGAATCTTTTTCAAAATTGACATGATAAGCTAGAAAATATTCTCTCGAGAGATTTAAGATTGTTGCATTTTGAAGAATTGATTCTTTTTTAGAATCTCTAATTAAATTAGAAGAAACAGTCATTTTATCGGTTTTCGTGAGTGTTCAAAATTATTTTTAAAAACTCATTACTACGAAAACATGACAATATCACCAAAAACAAGTTGGACTGATTTTGACCTATCTATCTAACTCAATGAAAACTAATATCCAGATTCTATGATCTAAGTAAACAAACACAGGCAAAATCAAATAAAAATGAATTTTGAATATTGAAATTAAAAACTAATTTATTAATAACTTAGTTGAGATGAAAAATAAATAAATAGGGTTACAAAAATATTTGAGATTAACAATGCACATTTAGATTCTCAACTGTGATCTAGTTTTTTTTTTTTTTTTTGGAAAGGACTGTGATCTAGTTTTGTGACACTTAGCTTTTACTTGAAAAAAAATTAATCAGTATAGTGGAACTGAAATATTATGGTTTTAGGAGTTTTCAAGTTCGGGAAAAAATATAATGTTACATAATAATATAACTATAAAAATAGTTTTGAAAGTTTATGAATAGATAACAAATCAAGATAAATTATAAGTCAATTTCTAGCTCTTTTACTAAGAACATAGGATTTGCCTTTTTACTGGGGCATCTCAAGTCATCCACGGTTACATCAAATTTTATATTTTCTTTACTAATTCAAAAACAAAAGCATAATAATATATTATCTATTGCTTTTTAAATTTACTTGCATACACACATAACGAAAGCATACTAATATCGTGACATTAATCAATATTCGATGGGAAAACAACTAGTTCAACTTTTCACATCCTTTACATTACATTTGTCTTGCCATGTTATCAATCTAATTCCTCTATCTTAATTATTTATTCATCAATTCATCTAACAGCACTTGAACATATTTTAATACATATATAGTTACTATTTCAGAACATCCGTACACAATATATGCTTTAAAATCATTAATTTTTTGAACAAGTAATTCTTATCAAAATAGTTTCAAAATTATATTTTATATTATTCAAACACTTCAACTTCGATTAATTAATTAAAAAGATTAAATGGAAGCGAATATGAGTAAACAAATATTTGTCGAAAAGTTTAAACTATCTACTTTATTAATATGATTTTTATTTTATAAGGAAGTGTCTCAATTAGTACAATTTTATAAAACAAGATATATGGCCGACGTGTATTCTGATTCTCTCTAACAAGTTTTTATGAAATTTATTAATATTAGTGCTATGTCAAAGTCAATTGACTCTACTTTCAAATAGCACTCGGACATCAATCTTAAAATCTGAAGTTGATTGAATAAGTATGGAAGATGATGAAATTTTTGGAAACTCCAAATCCTTAAATGCTATTTTTAATGGTATGGACAAGAACATGTTTAGATTGATCACATATGTGCTGAAGTCAATAAAAGCATGAGAGATTCTTAAAACTGCATATAAAATATGCCAAGGTTACATCTCCTCACAATAAAGTTTGAGAATCTTAGAATGAATGAAGATGAATCCATCTCTAACTTCAATATCAGTTTGTGTGATATTGCCAACACATCTTTTGCCTTAGGAGAGAAAAGTGGCAAGGAAAATTCTCAAATCTTTACATAAAAAGTTTGACATAAAGGTTACAACTATTGAACAAGCCAAAGACCTAAGGAGCATCAAAGGTGATATACTTATTAGTTCTATACAAACCTTTGAGATGGCTATAAAGTGACATGTCATAAAAGAAAAACAAAAGTATAACTTTTGTATCTAACACTAAAGAGGATGAAGATCAAGGTGAAAGTGAAAAAAGTCTATCAGATGCTATAGTATTTGTTGGGAGAAAATTTAACAAAGCTTTGAGAAGGCTGGACAGAAAATAAAGGATAAATGTCTGAGACAAGGTGTCATACATCAACCCAAGAGTAAGAGCAAAGATGAAGACAAACCTAACAAAAGCAAAAGATCATTGTGTTATGAATGTGAATGGTTTGGTCACATTAAAGCTGAATGCCTTACTTTTCTAAAGAAATATAAAAAAGGGATTGTCAATCTCTAGTTTTAATTTTGATGATGAGAGTGAAGAAGAAATAGCTAACAAGATGATGGCTTTCACTAGATAATATGAACCCGGTAGTGATTTTAGTGATGAGAAATCACTCAAGAAGAGTTAGCCTAAACATACAAACTATTGTACAATTAGTGGAAGGAATCATGCATATTAGGAGATAAAGAAAAGAAAACTATAAGTGCTCTCTTTCAGAAAAAGAAAAACTTGGATCAACCATTGCAGAGAGGAAGTCACATTGTTAAAGTCCAAACTTGATAATATGATAAAGTATATACGTATGTTGAACAATGGTTCAAATATGTTAAATGATATCTTGGAAGATCCTTTCGATCTCCTTCAGACAGCATGTGAGTCCCATACCTCACCTTCAGATTTTCAGCACAATCGATCACTCGGAAGATCCTTTCGATCTCCTTCAGCCACCTCTGAGCGCCTTCGGGATCGTGCGTGCCTTTGAACAAAGGAGGATTGTTCCTCTGAAAACTGTTCAGCTGCCTGTCAGCACCAATACCAGCTCCATTGGCATTCCCTCCCAACACACCAGCAATCATGCCCAGAGCCTCAGCAATCGCATCGTCGTTTCTTCCTCCTCTTCCGGCCATTGTTCTGCTAAATATCAAACAATATTCATTAGAACAAGAAGTATCGACAGTGTCAACCTTACACTAATCGTATACGAAGGATTAACCGACTATAAGACTCTGACTCAAACGACCGACTATGCTCTGATACCACTATTGTAACACCCTTCTAAACCCCGCGGAAATTTTTTCAAAAATCAGAGTAAAACATGAGGAAGGGCATTACAACTCCAATAAAATAAATAAACATTCATGTCATGCCATATAAGGAACGATAAACCAAAATTATTCAGGTAGCATGTTAACACAGCGGAATATTCTTAACAACTGAATAATCAAACAACCGGAGTCATAGACTCATAATTCAACCATAAACCATAAACAAAACAGAAGTTTATCAGCCAATTCTAAAATAACGTTCCCGGTGTTACACGACCAGAGCATGACACAGACCCAACCGACTCTAACGAACTACTTGACGAGCTAATCCTCACCAAGTACACAAGCTACTCCTCAATCTGAAAAATAGCAACAGTAAGGGTGAGTTTCATTCACATTAACAAATGTTATAGGAATATAAACAATACAACTTCATCCATACATTATTCACCCAAATCAATTATATTCAGATAGCATAGCAACATTTATCAAATACAGTCATTATTACCAAAATACACGCAAATTGCAACATTGGACAACTTCCATTCATGTTACAATTATACACAACAACCTAATGCAATGCAAATAAATGCATGTGGTACCAATCATGGGATAACCCATCTCACCGATCCACCACCATAAAGATTCGGCTACTTCTCTCACTAATTCCGCACAATGGGAATTAGCTACCGCTGTCCCACCACTATAAAGGATACAGCCCACAACATGATTATGAAATGCATGCATCAACCACGACATGCTCATCATTAATATCCACCAACAATTCATAATCATTCATGTCACAACATACAAGCATAATAATATCACAACCATTTGATATTCACCAAACACAATCCACAAAACCAACAAAATGATTTTTAAATTATAATCCCCTAATATACATCATTAAATAGGGAAATAATTCATCTACCAGGCCCTCGAAACGGCGTGCAAAAAGGATTAACGGTTTAGAAGTTACGGATTTTTAAAATAAGTATTTTTCCAAAAAGCTTCAGTGGTAACCGGTTACTCCAATTCAAGTAACCGGTTACTACCTTACGGAGTAACCAACAAGTCTATTCGTAACAGCGGTAACCGGTTACTTCAAAACCAGTAACCGGTTACTGCCTCCCAGCAGAACCACAGAACACAAATTCCAACAGTGGTAACCGGTTACCCCAACTCAAGTAACCGGTTACTTCACAACGAATAGGCCATCTCAGTGACGTAACCTCAGGTAATCGGTTACCACTCCCCAGGTAACCGGTTACCTCGTACCAAAAACCCCAAAACTCCATTTTTCAGCACCTGCAACAATTCCAATCCATATCAGAACGTACCACAACGTATTGCAACATCAAATAGCACCAACAAACACGAAAATACACATTTACACATACTTCTAATCATGCTTTAACATCATTATTCAACACCAATCATCATTCACAACATAAATTGAACCAAAGTTCTATAAACCCCAAAACCCCAAACACCGACACATAATCCAATTCAGAATCCTAACATACGAATTCAATCGAATCATTCATAATACCCATAATAGAGGTTAATGAGAAGAATCCCCCCTTACCTCGATGTCGAATTCTTGGATGCTCTTTCTCTTCGCACTTGCTCTTCTCCCAATTTCACGTTCAATCTTCTCTTCTCCCTTTTTTGGCTCTCCTTTCACAAAATACTTCTCTTTTCTATTTTATGAAAATATAACTTTATTTTAGAAAAGGGCTTTACAACTGGTACACCCCCCAACTGCTACTAGCAACACTGGCCCATTAGCCTTATTTCATCCATATTTCCCAATAATCCAATTAATTCTAATATTTAATAAAAAAATTAATTAAATTAAATAAAGAATTTTATGGGGTGTTACAACCCTCCCCCACTAGAAAAGTTTTCGTCCTCGAAAACATACCTTAGGCAAAGAGTTCCAGGTAGGAGTCCTTCATCTGGCTCTCCAATTCCCATGTGACATTTCCACCGGCTGGTCCTCCCCAAGCTACTCTGACCAACGTTATCTCCTTGCCACGCAATTGTTTCACCTTCCGATCCTCAATCCTCATAGGCAAAGCTTCAACTGTCAGATTATCCTTGACCTGTACGTCATCCACTTGGATCACATGAGATGGATCAGAAATGTATTTCCTCAACTGCGATACATGGAATACATCATGCAGATTCGCAAGTGTCGGTGGCAACGCAATGCGATACGCCACCTCTCCCACTCTTTCTGAAATCTGAAACGGACCAATAAAACGCGGAGTCAACTTCCTTGACTTTAGAGCTCGTCCGATACCAGTCATAGGAGTAACTCTCATAAACACATGATCTCCTTCTTGAAACTCAAGTGTTCTCCGCCTCTTGTCATGATAACTCTTCTGACGACTTTGAGAAGCCTTCATCTTCTCTTGAATCATCTTAATCTTTTCCGTCGTTTCTTGAACAATCTCTGGTCCAATCACCGCACTTTCACCAGATTCATACCAACATAAAGGCGTTCTACACCTCCGACCATACAAAGCTTCAAACGGAGCCATACCAATGCTCGAGTGAAAACTATTATTGTAGGTAAATTCGATCAAGGGTAGATAACTATCCCAAGTACCACCTCTTTCCAACACACAAGCACGCAATAAATCCTCTAGCGATTGGATAGTTCTTTCCGTCTGTCCATCCGTCTGCGGATGATAAGCAGAACTCAATCTCAGCTTAGTACCCAAAGCCTTCAGCAACCCTTCCCAAAATTTGGATGTAAACCTTGGATCTCTATCTGACACGATACTCGAAGGAATACCGTGTAAACTCACTATCTTCTCAATGTACAATTGAGCCAGTTTCTCCATTGGGTAATCCATTCTCATTGGTATAAAATGAGCAGACTTTGTCAACCTATCCACTATGACCCAAATGGCTTCATAGTTCTTCACCGTCCTCGGCAACCCAGAAACAAAATCCATAGATATACTATCCCACTTCCATTCCGGAATAAATAACGGTTGCATAGCTCCATATGGTTTCTGATGCTCAATCTTCGATTTCTGGCAAGTTAAACAAGCATAGACAAATTCAGCTATTTCCTTTTTCATTCCAGGCCACCAAAACAGCTTCTTTAAATCATGATACATCTTGGTAGCACCAGGATGTATACTCAATCCACTACGATGTCCTTCTTCGAGAATACTCTTCCTCAATTCGGAAACATTAGGAACACAAACACGATTACCAAACCTTATAATACCATTCTCGTCGATTCTGAATTCACCTCCCTTGCCTTGGTTAATTAGAGTCAATTTATCCACTAACTCTACATCAGCTTTCTGACCCTCTCGAATCTCTTCCAGAATACCACTAGTCAGCTTCAGCATGCCCAACTTAACACTGACAGGAGTGTCTTCGCATACTAAACTCAAATCTCTAAATTGTTCAATTAAATCCAATTCTCTTGCCATCAGCATAGACATATGCAAGGACTTCCTACTCAAAGCATCGGCAACCACGTTTGCTTTACCCGAATGGTAATTTAGTCCAAAATCGTAATCCTTGAGGAACTCTAACCATCTCCTTTGCCTCATATTCAGCTCTTTTTGATCAAAGAGATACTTCAGGCTCTTGTGATCACTAAACACTTCAAACCGCGAACCATACAGATAGTGTCTCCACAATTTCAACACAAATACCACTGCTGCCAACTCTAAGTCATGAGTCGGATAGTTTCTCTCATGTACTTTGAGTTGCCTCGACGCATACGCGACTACCTGTTGATTCTGCATTAGTACACCTCCTAATCCCAACAATGAAGCATCACAATATACAACAAAAGATTCCGCCGGATTCGGCAAAATCAAGATCGGCGCACTAGTTAACCTCCTCTTCAATTCTTGAAATCCTTCTTCACATTTCGAATCCCAGATGAATGCTTGACCCTTCCTAGTCAACTTAGTTAACGGTAACGCTAACTTCGAGAAACCTTCAATGAACTTTCTATAGTAACCCGCAAGACCAAGGAAACTACGGATTTCGGAAACTGACTTCGGAGCTTCCCATTGAGACACTGCTTCTACTTTCGTTGGGTCAACGACAATACCATCTTTAGAAATTACATGCCCAAGAAAGCTTACTTCACTTAGCCGGAACTCACACTTTGACAGTTTCGCATAAAGTTTCTTTTCCTTCAATAGTTCTAATACCACCCTCAAATGCTCTGCATGTTCTTCTTCGCTCTTAGAATATATTAGTATATCATCGATAAATACCACCACAAACTGATCCAGATAAGGATGGAAGATCCTATTCATATACTCCATGAAAACCCCCGGCGCATTAGTCACCCCAAATGGCATCACTGTATATTCGTAATGACCATACCTTGTTCTAAATGCCGTTTTCTGAATATCGTCCGTCTTCACCCGAATCTGATGATATCCCGACCTCAAGTCAATTTTGCTAAACACACTCGCACCAACCAGTTGATCCATCAAATCATCAATCCTCGGTAATGGATACCGATTCTTGATAGTAACTTTATTCAACTGTCTATAATCCACACACAGTCTCATAGAGCCTTCTTTCTTCTTTACCAACAACACCGGCGCACCCCACGGCGACACACTAGGACGAATGAATTCTTTTTCCAGTAACTCTTCCAGTTGACCCTTCAATTCTGCTAATTCAGATGCCGACATACGATACGGCGCCATCGACACAGGACTAGTTCCAGGAACTAACTCAATAGCAAATTCTACCTCCCTCTCTGGCGGTAACTCTCTTACATCTTCTGGAAAAACTTCTGGGAATTCACATACTACTGGTAAATCACTACTCACCGCTTTCTTCTTCACTTCCATGGATGCAATCAACATAAACACGGCAGCCCCGTCCTTCATGGCTTCATCCACTTGTCTAGCAGTCATTGCTAAATCCTCGACACTGACATCTTCAGGAAAAATAACTGTCTTCGTGAAACAGTTGATATGAACCCGATTAAATTGCAACCAATTCATACCCAGGATGACATCAAGTTGTTCCAACGGAATGCACACTAAGTCCATTCCGAACTCTCTGCCAAAAATATCAATTGGACAGTTCAAACAGGCAAACGAAGTTATCACTGAACCCGACGCAGGAGTGTCAATGATCATACTTCCACGAATATCAGATATTTCCAAGTTCAAACGTTTAGCACAATCCAATGAAATAAACGAGTGAGTTGCTCCAGTATCTATTATTGCAATTAAAGGAGTGCCATGGATAAAATACGTACCTTTAATCAATCGATCTTATGGAGTAGTCTCTGAACCTGATAAAGCGAAAACTTTACCCCCAGTTTGATTCTTCTTCGGCTTAGGACACTGTGGACTGATATGGCCCTCTTCACCACAGTTATAACAAGTCACAGTCCTTCCTTTGCAGTCAACAGCAATGTGGCCTGCTTTACCACACCGGTAGCACTTCTTCTCTTCACTTTTGCACTCGTGAACACGATGTCCCGGTTCCCCACACTTAAAGCACTTAACAGGGGCACTAGAGTCTCCCTCACTAGGCTTCTTCCAACTTCCAGCTTTATAATTACCTCTACCATATGGTTTACCACGGTCCATCGGCTTCTTCCCTTTCTTGTCAACTAACTCGCGGGAGTGAGATGACTTCAGCTTGAGGTTATCCTCTTCATAGATTCTACTACAATCTACCAAATCAGCAAACCGACGAATCCTTTGGTACCTGATTCCCTGCTTAATTTCATCACGGAGACCATTCTCGAACTTAACACATTTCGAAAATTCGCTCGCTTCATCATTGTTATAGTGGATATAGTACTTGGCCAACTCAACAAACTTTGAAGCATATTCCGGTACCGTCATATTACCTTGTGTCAGCTCCAAAAACTCAAATTCTTTCTTGCCCCGAATATCCTCAGGAAAGTACCTCCTCAGGAATTCTTGCCTGAATACAGCCCAAGAAATCGCTACACCTGCAGATTCGAGTTCATCCCTGCTAGCCATCCACCAATCATCAGCTTCTTCAGACAGCATGTGAGTCCCATACCTCACCTTCAGATTTTCAGCACAATCGATCACTCGGAAGATCCTTTCGATCTCCTTCAGCCACCTCTGAGCGCCTTCGGGATCGTGCGTGCCTTTGAACAAAGGAGGATTGTTCCTCTGAAAACTGTTCAGCTGCCTGTCAGCACCAATACCAGCTCCATTGGCATTCCCTCCCAACACACCAGCAATCATGCCCAGAGCCTCAGCAATCGCATCGTCGTTTCTTCCTCCTCTTCCGGCCATTGTTCTGCTAAATATCAAACAATATTCATTAGAACAAGAAGTATCGACAGTGTCAACCTTACACTAATCGTATACGAAGGATTAACCGACTATAAGACTCTGACTCAAACGACAGACTATGCTCTGGTACCACTATTGTAATACCCTTCTAAACCCCGCGGAAAATTTTTCAAAAATCAGAGTAAAACATGAGGAAGGGCATTACAACTCCAATAAAATAAATAAACATTCATGTCATGCCATATAAGGAACGATAAACCAAAATTATTCAGGTAGCATGTTAACACAGCGGAATATTCTTAACAACTGAATAATCAAACAACCGGAGTCATAGACTCATAATTCAACCATAAACCATAAACAAAACAGAAGTTTATCAGCCAATTCTAAAATAACGTTCCCGGTGTTACACGACCAGAGCATGACACAGACCCAACCGACTCTAACGAACTACTTGACGAGCTAATCCTCACCAAGTACACAAGCTACTCCTCAATCTGAAAAATAACAACAGTAAGGGTGAGTTTCATTCACATTAACAAATGTTATAGGAATATAAACAATACAACTTCATCCATACATTATTCACCCAAATCAATTATATTCAGATAGCATAGCAACATTTATCAAATACAGTCATTATTACCAAAATACACGCAAATTGCAACATTGGACAACTTCCATTCATGTTACAATTATACACAACAACCTAATGCAATGCAACTAAATGCATGTGGTACCAATCATGGGATAACCCATCTCACCGATCCACCACCATAAAGATTCGGCTACTTCTCTCACTAATTCCGCACAATGGGAATTAGCTACCGCTGTCCCACCACTATAAAGGATACAGCCCACAACATGATTATGAAATGCATGCATCAACCACGACATGCTCATCATTAATATCCACCAACAATTCATAATCATTCATGTCACAACATACAAGCATAATAATATCACAACCATTTGATATTCACCAAACACAATCCACAAAACCAACAAAATGATTTTTAAATTATAATCCCCTAATATACATCATTAAATAGGGAAATAATTCATCTACCAGGCCCTCGAAACGGCGTGCAAAAAGGATTAACGGTTTAGAAGTTACGGATTTTTAAAATAAGTATTTTTCCAAAAAGCTTCAGTGGTAACCGGTTACTCCAATTCAAGTAACCGGTTACTACCTTACGGAGTAACCAACAAGTCTATTCGTAACAGCGGTAACCGGTTACTTCAAAACCAGTAACCGGTTACTGCCTCCCAGCAGAACCACAGAACACAAATTCCAACAGTGGTAACCGGTTACCCCAACTCAAGTAACCGGTTACTTCACAACGAATAGGCCATCTCAGTGACGTAACCTCAGGTAATCGGTTACCACTCCCCAGGTAACCGGTTACCTCGTACCAAAAACCCCAAAACTCCATTTTTCAGCACCTGCAACAATTCCAATCCATACCAGAACGTACCACAACGTATTGCAACATCAAATAGCACCAACAAACACGAAAATACACATTTACACATACTTCTAATCATGCTTTAACATCATTATTCAACACCAATCATCATTCACAACATAAATTGAACCAAAGTTCTATAAACCCCAAAACCCCAAACACCGACACATAATCCAATTCAGAATCCTAACATACGAATTCAATCGAATCATTCATAATACCCATAATAGAGGTTAATGAGAAGAATCCCCCCTTACCTCGATGTCGAATTCTTGGATGCTCTTTCTCTTCGCACTTGCTCTTCTCCCAATTTCACGTTCAATCTTCTCTTCTCCCTTTTTTGGCTCTCCTTTCACAAAATACTTCTCTTTTCTATTTTATGAAAATATAACTTTATTTTAGAAAAGGGCTTTACAACTGGTACACCCCCCAACTGCTACTAGCAACACTGGCCCATTAGCCTTATTTCATCCATATTTCCCAATAATCCAATTAATTCTAATATTTAATAAAAAATTAATTAAATTAAATAAAGAATTTTATGGGGTGTTACAAAATTCCTTCCTAGAAATCATTTTATCATGGAAGTGCTTAGTTTTTTCTTTATAAATCCTAGAGCTCTCATAAGCCTCTAATATAAGCTCTTCCAACTGTTGCAATTGGAGTTTTCTTTCAATACCTGCTTGTTGCATCTCCAAATTACAACTCTTCACCGCCCAAAAAGCACGGTGTTCTATCTCAACAGGAAGATGACACACCTTACCATAAACAAGTCGATAAGGAGAAATCCCAATGGGTGTCTTGAAAGCTGTCCTTTGAGCCCAAAGTGCGTCTTCTAGACGACGGCTCCAGTCTTTCCTGTTTGGCTGCACCATTTTCTATAAAACCTGTTTGATCTCCCTGTTGGAGATCTCAGCTTGCCCATTAGTCTGTGGGTGATATGCAGTAGAGACTCTGTGCACAACTCCATACTTTCGGAGTAAGGCTTCCATGGTGCGGTTACAGAAATGAGTGCCTTGGTCACTTATGATAGCTCGCGGTATTCCAAACCTGCAAAAGATATTAGACCTGACAAACTCTGCAACATCTTTAGAATCATTAGTCCTAGTGGGGATAGCTTCCACCCACTTTGAAACATAATCAACAGCAAGCAAAATGTAAAGGAAACCAAATGATACAGGAAAGGGACCCATGAAATCGATCCCCCATACATCAAATACCTCACAGAAAAGCATAGGCTGTTGAGGCATTTCACTCTTGCGAGTGATGTTGGTACCTGCTATCTGGCACTCTTTACAAGTGCGATAAATCTCAAAAGCGTCCTTAAAAATAGTTGGCCAATAGAAGCCTGAATCAAGGACCTTTCTTGCAGTCCTTTGAGGACCGAAATGTCCGCCGACTTGAGATGCATGAGAAAATTTTAAAATAGATTCAATCTCATTGTCGGGGACACATCTCCTGATTACCTGATCACTACCAAACTTCCATAGATATGGATCATCCCAAACATAATATTTGGCATCACTTTTGAGTTTGTGAACCTGTGATCTAGATGCACCTGTAGGAAAAACACCAGCAACAAGAAAATTAACAATGTCAGCAAACCAAGGTGTAATCCCATGCAAAAGAAACAACTGCTCATCAGGAAAATCATCCTTAATAGGAAAAGGATCTTCATCTCTCTCTATCCTGCTCAAGTGGTCAGCCACTAAGTTCTCAGCTCCACTTTTGTCTTTAATCTCAACATTAAACTCTTGGAGCAGCAACATCCACCGAATCAATCTCGGTTTTGCATCCGGCTTCTTCAGCAAGTACTTTAAAGCTGCATGGTCAGTAAAAACAACAACCTTGGAACCTAGCAAATAAGATCTGAATTTGTCAAGAGCAAAAACAATAGCTAGCAGTTCTTTTTCAGTGGTAGTGTAATTAGACTGTGCAGAATCTAAAGTCCTAGAAGCATAGTAAATAACATGGGCAGCCTTGTCAACCCTTTGTGTAAGGACAGCCCCAACAGCATAATTCGAAGCATCACACATAAGCTCAAAAGGAAGTGTCCAGTCAGGGGGCTGAATGATGGGAGCGGAGGTCAATGCTTTCTTCAAGAAGTCAAACGCTTGTTTGCATTTGTCATCAAACTCGAAAGTGACGTCATTCTTCAACAAGTTCGACAGCGGAAGAGCTATCTTGCTGAAATCCTTGATGAAACGCTTGTAAAAACCTGCATGACCAAGAAAAGAACGAATCTCGCGAATGCAAGAAGGGTAAGGCAGTGTAGAAATCACATCAATCTTAGTAGGGTCAACAGAAATTCCTTTTTCAGAAATAATGTGACCAAGAACAATTCCCTGCTCAACCATAAAATGACACTTTTCATAATTCAACACAAGGTTAGTCTCGATGCATCTTTCTAAAATCAAGTTTAAACTGTTCAAGCATGCATCAAAAGAAGAACCATAAACAGTAAAGTCATCCATAAACACTTCCATGCAATTTTCAATAAAATCAGAGAAAATACTCATCATGCATCGTTGGAAAGTGCCAGGAGCATTGCAAAGGCCAAAAGGCATCCTCCTGTAAGCAAATGTATCGAATGGGCACGTGAAAGTGGTCTTTTCTTGATCTTCAGGTGCAATATGAATCTGAAAGTAACCTGAAAAACCATCAAGAAAACAATAATGTGATTTACCAGCTAGCCGTTCAAGCATATGGTCAATGAACGGCAAAGGAAAGTGATCCTTTCTAGTAGCCTAGTTCAGTCTCCTGTAATCAATACAAACTCTCCAGCTGTTCTGGACTCTAGTGGGAACAAGTTCATTCTTTTCATTTTTTACCATTGTGAGTCCAGATTTCTTAGGTACAACCTGCACTGGACTTACCCACTTACTATCAGAGATAGGATAAATGATACCTGCTTGCAAGAGTTTGGTTACCTCTTTCTTTACAACATCAAGAATCAAAGGATTAAGCCTCCTTTGGGTCTGCCTTACTGTTTTCGCTCCATCCTCAAGTAAAATCCTGTGCATACACATCGAAGGACTAATACCTGGAAGGTCGGCTAATGTCCACCGGATTGCTTTCTTGTGCCTCTTCAATACCTGCAAAAGTCTGTCTTCTTGATTTAAATCAAGGTTAGAAGAGATAATAACAGGAAGTTTTTCATTATGCTCCAAGTAAGCATATTTCAGGTTCCCAGGGAGCTCTTTTAGCTCTAAGGACGGGGACTGAATGATGGATGGAAGGCTTGGGGCAGCCGGGATGTCAAGAGCATCGACGGCAAAAACAGCCTCATCGGTAACAACTTCACCTGTAGGAAATGTATCAGGCTGCAAGGAAGCATCAATCTCAGCACAAAGGACACAAACGTTAGTGTCAGTGCAGTCAGGACATGAATAATTATCATCAAAATCAGAGAGAGATGGAAAATCAAGTGCAAATAATTCAGAACAACTCTCATCAACTAATTCAGAAATCAACTCAATGTTAAAAACCGAATGCTCCTCCACGGGGTGTTTCATGGCATCAAAGATATTAAATTTTGCG
The DNA here is from genome assembly GCF_029867415.1 of Vicia villosa. Lineage (NCBI taxonomy): Eukaryota > Viridiplantae > Streptophyta > Magnoliopsida > Fabales > Fabaceae > Vicia > Vicia villosa. The sequence continues at coordinate 38,141,896 of NC_081183.1, read as the reverse complement.
ACGATGTCACCAAATTCCATGGACATGGTTCCATCATCAACATCAACTTTTGTCTTCGCCGTTTTCATGAACGGTCTGCCTAAGATGATGGGAGCTCTGCTTGACTTAGTTTCTCCTTCCATGTCCAGAATGTAAAAATCTGCAGGAAAAATTAAATCGTTAACTTGAACGAGGACGTCTTCCACTATGCCGGTGGGACGTGCATTGCTCTTGTTCGCCAGTTGAACGATTAAACCTGTATGTTGCATGGGACCAAGGCAAAGGTTATTATAAATAGAAGTAGGCATAACATTAATGCCCTCTCCTAAATCAAGCAAACAATTATCAAATTTCTTATCCCCGATGGTACAAGGAATAGTAAAAGTTCCCGGGTCCTTGCACTTTTGTGGCAAGACCTGAGAGATGGCCGAAACACTTTGTTCGGGCTGAATAAAAGCAGAGATGCTTCTTCCCAAGTTGACTCTGTCACTTCCTTTTACTTTTTTCTTGTTTGTACACAGATCCTTCAGAAACTTTGCATACCTTGGAACTTGCTTAATCACATCAAGAAGCGGAATGTTTACCGCTACTTTCCTGAACATATCCAAAATTTCTTTTTCTTTGTCTCCCTCCTCAATTCTTTTATTTTTCAGAACTCTATGTGGGAAAGGAACTGGTGGCACATACTCCTTTTCTTTATTTTTTTCAGTTTCGACCACAACAGAAGAAGGAGAAGAAAGCTCAGCTGGAGAAGGTTCAGATGGAGAAAGTTCAGAAGTTACCTCAATGAATTTTTTATTCTTTTCAGGGGCTGTTTCTGTAACTTTTCCGGATCGCAAAGAAATAGCGCTCACATTAGCATTACCATTCGGATTGACAACAGTTTGTGCTGGAAGTTGGTTTGAACCTTGAGCTTGCATATTATTTATTTGAGTAGCAAGTTGTCCCATCTGTGTGGTCAAGGTCTGAATGCTAGTGTCGGTTCTTTGTTGAAACTGAAGGTTGTTCACGGCCATTTGCTTAACAAGATCTTCCAAGGATGGTCCGGAAGTAGTAGCTGGAGGGGTGTGATGTGGCTGGGGTAATGGAACGGTAAGCTGTTATTGGGAAGGCTGCTGATTTCCATATCGAAGGTTGGGATGATTCCTCCAATTGGGGTGATATTTGTTGGTAGACAAGTCAGGGGTGTTTTTGTACCTGTTCTGGTTGTAAAGGTTGGCTGCATAAGCTTGAGGCAGCTCGGTAACAGTATCATCTTTCAGAAGAGGACAAGTATCAGTGGGGTGTGTCGCGGGCGAAAAATCGTTGTCTTTTTCTAAATGAGACACCTGATGCCTTCTTTGGGCTCGAGTGCTCAAAAAATGATTTTTCTTTTGTACGGACCAAACTTTTTATTGTTTCCAAAAGAGGAAAAGGAAAAAAGCTGCAATAACCTTAAAAGTGGGGAGAGATCTTGGGTAAGAGGGTTGGTTATACGAAGGGAAGGTATTAGCACCCAACGTATCTATAGTACTCTATAGGTTTCTTTGTTTTGTTTATTCCATTCTTGTTATGGTGGAGGTTCTTGTGAGAAAGAGGTGGGGCCTAAGGTGTTTGTTTGATTATGCTCGCAAAGATCATCGCGATCCTCTGCATACATATCCCCTAGAGGGAATCAGAGCATCTGTAGCTCGGGGTCTACGGGTGCTAGGGTTTGAGTGGTTTGAGAGAGAAGTTTTTGCTCGCCAAGGATACGACCTTGTGCCTACGTATTCTCAAAGGGATGTTGAATACTTGCTGCAATGACCGGTGACTTAGGAATGGCTTCCAAACCATTGAAAGGTATTTTGTCAGACACAGGAATACCCAAAAGATTGGCATATTCTTCCAAGGTTGGTACCAACTGATAGTCTGGAAAGGTGAAACATCGGTAGACGGGATCATAGAACTGAACCAGAGTTTTGAGAAGTCCTTCATCAACATGAGTGTTCAAGATAGGCAAAAGCTTTCCATGGCTTTTCCTAAAATCGGAAGGATCTTGTACAAAAGATGCTAACTCTTTCAGTCTTTCTACATTAGGAGCTTTGAAACCGTACTTCTTGGTATGCCTTTTTACCCACTCCATCACTTAATCCTATAATGTTTGCAAGGAAAATTTCTAAAATTTTTCGGAAAAATCATGTTTTTATGGAAAAAGATGGGTTTTTAATGAATGTATGAATGCATGGATGCATGGATGCCACGTATTCAAACATGGTAAAGCAAACATGGTGCGACAAACATGGTAGCGCAAACATGGTACTACAAACATGGTAACACAAACATGGTAACACAAACATGGTACACACAAACATGGTACACACAAGTTCAACGGTCCAGCGTCACGAGCATGAGGTCAGAGAACCAAACATGGGATAGTACTAGGGTTTATCACCTGCAAAACATGTTCTACTGATACGTCAGAGTCCACATTTTTCTTTCGGATATTACCGGCTTGCACAACTGAACTTGTGAGCCAGCAATATTCTCAAGAAAAACTCGTCTGAGTGTGGTTCTCCGCATGACAACTAATCCAAGTCTACACCTGAATAGTTTCTGCACCACAACCTAATAAGGCCAGGATGGGTTGGGGTTCTACAGCCAACTCAGCTTCTACAGTTCAATGAAAGCAATAATGTCTTCGCAACTGAACTTGCTAAACATATACTACCAACAAGGAACCTCCACTGAGCGGAAGGATTCTCATGCTGACTTTTTAAGGACTGAACTCCTTGTATGCCATACATGACTATACCCTCCACCTAATTCTTATGTGTACTTAATCCGGGTTAGGATTTGTCCATAATGTATCACTTGTAACAGAATCACACAAGTAACAGGACCAAGGAACCACACATGTAAATAAAATAAAAACAAAACAAATAGAAATAACCCTTTCTTTGGAAACAATAAAAAGATGGTCCCCAGTGGAGTCGCCATTTTTCTGTCGCGGGCGAAAAATCGTTGTCTTTTTCTAAATGAGACACCTGATGCCTTCTTTGGGCTCGAGTGCTCAAAAAATGATTTTTCTTTTGTACGGACCAAACTTTTTATTGTTTCCAAAAGAGGAAAAGGAAAAAAGCTGCAATAACCTTAAAAGTGGGGAGAGATCTTGGGTAAGAGGGTTGGTTATACGAAGGGAAGGTATTAGCACCCAACGTATCTATAGTACTCTATAGGTTTCTTTGTTTTGTTTATTCCATTCTTGTTATGGTGGAGGTTCTTGTGAGAAAGAGGTGGGGCCTAAGGTGTTTGTTTGATTATGCTCGCAAAGATCATCGCGATCCTCTGCATACATATCCCCTAGAGGGAATCAGAGCATCTGTAGCTCGGGGTCTACGGGTGCTAGGGTTTGAGTGGTTTGAGAGAGAAGTTTTTGCTCGCCAAGGATACGACCTTGTGCCTACGTATTCTCAAAGGGATGTTGAGAAAGTCAGAGCAATCGTAGTTCCCACTTATGCTAGTGGAAGCAAAGGAAAATAGACAAATGTCGTCTAAATGCTAGATGTATCTAATCTATATCATCACATACATCTGTTTGATTTTGTTTGAAAATCTTTTCATTATAAGCCCGGGGCCATGCCACTTAGGGTGCTTAGAATGATAAAGATGTTTTTGTTTGTTTAACCCGCCTTGTGGCAAAAGTTTCAATGAAGTCAGCCTTGTGACAAAAACTTTGATTAATCAGCCAGCCTTGTGGCAAAAGTTTCAATGAAGTCAGCCTTGTGACAAAAACTTTGATTAATCATCCAGTACGGTGGTAAAACAGTTTGATTGATTAGCCAGCCTTGTGGCAAAAAGTTTGATTGATTGATTGTTTGTGATGATATAGAAGAGATACTCCTATCATAGAGATGATAAATGTCTAATCTCCTAGGGTATTCGATTTGGATTCTGGGGATGCTTATAAGAAGCCCGTGGGTCCTTGTACGAAGCCCAAGAGGAGGCTATCCGAGGGTCCTTGCATTGTAAGCCCAAGAGGAGGCTATGGGAGGGACAATCCAGGGTCCTTGCATTGTAAGCCCAAGAGGAGGCTATGGGAGGGTCACTCGTTTGTACAAAGCCCAAGGGGAGGCATGGTATAGTTGGTTTGAGCTCTTAGAGCGATTTCACCGAGAAACCATACTCTATGTCCTAACCTAAACTAGGGAGATTCTTTGCACGAAGCCCAATAGGAGGCTATGGGGAACCTAGTGTTGTACTAAGTTGAATAAGCATATAACACAATCACAAGTATGAACAAGTACGAACAAACATGAACAAGTACATGAACAGATATGAACAGTTATACATATATGACAAAGTGTGTGTATATAATGGAGTTTATGAAGGAAATATACCTGTAAGCATGATCCATTTGTATACACGGGGGCTCGGGACTCATACTCGGGGAGAGGTCCACTTGAGTTTATTCAAAGCTATGTAAACAGGTATTTACAAAGGGGCTTGGGACTTATACCTACATGGAGGCCCATGGTATATTTTTGGGAAGATTTAAAGAAACCTTCATTTTTGGTTTGTTATTCAAAGTTTAAAAAACACATTGATTGAGATATGTACAAAAGGCGTACAATGAAATACCTAATTTCATGTACTGGAATGGGTATGTACAAAAGGGGCTTGGGACTTATACCTACGTGGAGGCCCGTGTTTTATTTTATAAAACATGGTTGATTGTTTATTTACAGACGCGTCGTTTGTTGTTTTGAAAACAGTTTGAAAAGTATTGTTTTGAAAGAGTTTTCTGTATAAAGAAAAACTTGTATAAAAGGAAAAGAAGAGTGGGTCTTATACTCTCTAATATTCGAGAGGCCCCACATCATTTTGAAAATCAATTGATCAATTAAAAAGATTTAATCAATAGTTTCAAAAAGAAATGGTTTATTGTCTTTGAAATGAATCGTGATCGCTTGTTTTAAAATGATTTGAATTTTGAAAGGAGTCAAATTAATCAAGATAAACAAAAAGATTGTCTTCAATTAACACTTAGATGATTAGGGTTTATTCAAAAAATATTTACAAGTGATTAGGTTAAAAATTAAATGAAAAAAACAATATTTAAAGTATTAAAAATACTTAAAAATAAGTCATTTTAAACCTATTTAAAAATGTATCAAAATAAATATTTTTTGATGATTTTTTTTTATATTCTTAAAATATATATATTAAATGAATAGTGTTTAAAAAATGAAGCAAAAATGAATTGATTTGGTTAGTTAAATGATTAATTAAAGTTGTGAAGAAAAATGAAAGAAAATAGGTGCTAAAAAATTGGTTTTGTCTCCACAAGGGTTTGAACCCACGCACCCACGCTTGCTAACCAAAACATGGACCAACTGAGCCACGCTTGTGGCTTGTTTATAATATGCTTCCAATGCATTATATTTTAAAACAAATATTTGAATTCTTTGAACGAAAAAACGCGCCAAGAACACAACCCTAACTGAATTTTGAAATTCTTCAAATCTGTGTTGTTTTGATTGATCAAAGGGTCTATCTCACTCGGTTTTGGACGAGGAACATGATGATGACCTTTAATTTCATTTATTTTTGCTCTAAGGTTATCAATTTTCACATGAACATGAAGAACCCTAAAACTGAATTTGATCGTGAAATGATATATGTGCAAGTTATGATGCAATTGATTGAGGGTTAATGATCCCCATGTGTGCAGAAACAAGATGGTATATCAATATTTCATTTATGATGCGTGCATGATAGAGTTTGAAGTTCATGAGACTTACCTTCAAAAACGGCCAAAGTGGAGATTGAATTCTTCAGTAGAGGTGTTACAGAAGTTGTTGCTCGATCTGAACAGCTTCAATGATGATTATAGAACATGTCTGGATGCTTGGAGTGGATTAAAAACATCTGGATCATTCCATGGAACCCGATCTGCAGTAGAACCAAGTGTGAATCGAGCCTGATGATTCTGAAGTTTTTGATTGATGATGAGTGTTGGGATAGTTCATATGTAACATATATGAGGTGTTGGAAGTGTTAGTTTGGACAGAAATGATCTTGAATGGATTTTGGCATGATAAGGCTCAATTTTGGTTCATGTGGAAGTGAGGTAGTGATTCTGAGATTTAGGTGTTTTTGGGGTGTGTGGATGGATCAAACACATCACATTTGATGTTTATGAGATGTTAGAACCCTCACTTTGCTCAGAAATTGCAAGAAATGGAAATTGCAATTCTCCCTCTTTGAAACTCATGAAACTTGTAACTTAAGAAAGAAGAGAGAAAACCTATGATTATGAGGTTTTGGTGTGAGTTTGAAGATGATTTGAACCTCTATTTATAGGCCAAGGATTTTGAATGCAAAGCTCTTGCAAGTTGATCAAGAAGTGATGATTTGGCTTAAGAGATAAAATGGAATCTTTCACATTAAATGCAAATGGTTAAAAGTGACTTAACCATGGTTATTTCTCTAGCTTCTTATCCTCTTCCATTCTGATCTTCAAATCAGAAAATATCATTCAATTATTGCTTCTATGCATCATTGCTTGGATTATAGGTCATGTAGTCTTGAAACTTAGTGAAAAATGGTGCAAATCCAAGTGAAAATGATCACTAATGTCAAAATTCAAAACCATGGCTACACTCCATATTTTTTCATGCTCTTGGACATTTTGGAAAGCTCATATTACACACTTCAAAACCCTAGTTGAAAGTTTCTTCAAGATCCTTAAGGAAGTGGGTGAAAAAGATCCATGAACTTTGAGAAAAATGAAGTTTCAAGTGAAATTTTCCAAAGATGCCAACTTTGAAGCTCCATATCTCTTAAATGGTTGATCTTATGGAAAAAATTTATATGTGTCAAAGTTGTTTATTGGATCAAAATCTACAACTTTCATGTTGGAAGTTTTTTTCAGTTTGTAGGTGAAATTTTGAGAAATTCCCTTCCATAGTTTGGAAAAAACCATGAAAAACACTTAGAAAAATTTTCTAAGTATGAAAGTCAAACTTTTGACTTTTTGATTCTTGATTGATTTTCTTGATTTTTCTTGATCAAATGACTTTATATATCATATATTGATAATTCAAAACTTCAAAAGTCATGGTTGACCAAAATTCCCAAAAGTCAAAGGTGTTCTTGTACAGTTGACTTTTTCAGACGAATCGCGTTTCTGGAGATTTCAAATGAAACAGGCTATCCTCACTAAATGAATGGTATGAATGGATCACATTGAAGCATTAGAGGATATTGAGCCATGGTTTGAGTTGTGGCACCATGTCCTGATTAAAAAGTTAGTTATTTAGTGAATTAGGTCAAAAACCCTAATTGTCGACCTGATGAAATTGATGACTGTGGATCTTGAATTGAGACACAATCTTCATTGGATATTGTCATAGGGATTATTTGAAGATGATTGAAACCTTTGATTGACTTCCTGGGGATTTTTAGGGTTTCCCAAATGTGATCCCTGATTTCAGTCCCTGATAGTTCAAAACCCTGACCTGAGGATTTGTCTGATCAATCTTTGTGTAGGAGATGTTATGAGCCAATGGATTAGGTCAAAATGATGCACTTGGGGTCTTGAGGTCATGTCCCAAGCCATTAGGTCAAATTCTGAGCAAAAGTCAGGAGTATACTATCTTCAGTCAAAACCCTAATTCAGTCGATTCAAAGCTGTTGAGCTTGTTGAAATGAATCTCTGAGGACCAAATGTTGATTATTGATGAAGATGATTCATTTGAGATGAAGGGAGAACAAAACCCTAATTGATTGTTACTTGTACTGATGAGTGATTTCCAGATTAAATCCTGCTGAGTCACAAGTAGCAAACACAAGCTATGCAATTTGTTAGGGATGCAAATGATGCATATGCAAATGATGCATATGCAAATGATATGAGGTGGTATCTTAGGTCAAAAATTGGGGTATGACAGATGCCCCTATTTAAGTTTCTTCAACCTGAGACATGAAGATTGAAAATCTTCGTTTTGATAGGGTGGAAGAGACTTAAATATCAGAAGACGCGAATTTTGGACCTAAGATACCAAAATTGCGAATGATGCAAGGATATCTTTACCGAGGGGATATCAAGAACTGACTCCGCTGGGGAAAAGAGGTTGGGAAGGATACCTCAATCCGTTTTAGGAAGAGAATCCGTTTTGTCTTTTCGGGAAAGCAAGTGTATGCTTCACCGGGGAATGATAGCTTTGTAAGAAAAGCTTACCTATCGACATCATCGACTATCAGCATGGGGATAGACTTGTTTAATAATGCGAAGGTGAAAGGTATGAAACTGTATTACCGACTATCAGCATGGTGATAGACTTGACAAGGTAAAAAGAGTTTCAAAGGTTCGGTTAATATTACTGACTATCAGCCTTGTGATAGACATGTTTAATAATATAACCAGAACAAAAGGTTACCGACTACCAGCCTCGTGATAGTGGTTTTGAAGACATGATCAATTATCAGCCGAGTGATAAAATGATCTTGGAGACTTTGTTAGGGAAATTACTGGTTATTCAGCCTTGTGAACAGTAATAAGGCCCTGATTGTCGAATGGTCTTCATGATTGATTTCCTTGAGAGGAAATTTTTGAAAGAAACATAAACTGCTCAGATGATGAGGCGATTGTTTATGGTTCAATTTTTTTCTTGACTCTATTTGGGGAATCGGAATTTGAATCTTTTGGTAAAGACGAGGTTCTATCCATGAATGAATTGGAAAGAAACAGTCAAACAAGACTTTGTACCCAATGAGGAATGAACTCGACTGGGGATTTTCTCCTTCGTTTTGAGAGGAGAAAACTAAAGCAACCTTCTTCCACGAGGAATGATCTCAGTGGGGAACTGGAGAAAGAAGATGTTCTTTCTGCTTATGGGTGACAACCTATTGGAGAGATGACACGCCCATACCTGCTTCTTTTTTCTTTTTCCTTTTTCTCCTTTTTTTTCCTTCTTTTTTTTGCTTTTTTTTTTTTGGATAGATATATCCTAAACAAGTGATTTTAAAACAGATATTGAAAAAAAATGCAAGAATGCATAAATGATGCAAATATGTATGAATGATGAATGTCATGAATGTCGCATGCATGCTGACGATACTGACAGACAAGGAAGTATATACTGGAGAAGGACCGACATCGCAATACAACCAGATACTTGGCAAATGTTCTTCAACACGGTGTAGATAGCACGGGTGATGAATGGTGTTGCATGTTTTAAACTTCTCTGGGGAAGATAAGCATCTTTTTCTCACTGAGATGGAAAAATCTTCTTTACTGGAGATGGAAAATCTTCGACACTGGGGATAAAAGACCTTCTTCACTGGGGATAGAAGAGCTTTTCCTATCATAATCTTTGATTCATCCTATGGAGATAGCTGTTGATGTTCCTTCTGTTGTTCACAACTCAAAGGAAAGTTTCGCTTTTATTTTGAAAAAGTGAAGTAAAATTCATTTAAAACTTTTTTTTTTCAAAAACGAATAACACAATTAAAGCGTCATTTTGCAAGCTGAAAGAAATTAAAGATTGCAAACAAATGGGCACAAGGCTCAAATTTATTTAATAGGATGGTAATCAGCTAAAGGCGTGATTCCATAGAGTATTTACAAAAGTTGGAAATGGTAATTATGCGGAAAAGGCTACATTGAAAGCAATAACCACTATTCCCCCTAACAACTTTGAGTTCCAACTGTGCTGGTCGCTTCAGATTGGCAATGATTTGATTGAAGATCCTCTGATGAAGTACAGACTCTTCAGGTGACGAAGTACAGACTGATGCAGTTACTTTGTCATAAATCCCTAATTTTTGCCTAGATTGCCCTTTCAGGTTTTCAATCTACCAGGATGAATTTTTCTGTTTATTGTCTCTAATTTTTGCCTGGACCGCCCTTTCGGGTTTTCAGTCCACCGAGACGCTCATTTTTGCCTAAGTCGCCCTTTGCGGGTTTTCGACTTACCGAGCTGTTCTTTTGTATTTTTTAGACAAAGTATTTCTTGACTGCATCAGCATTCACAGGATGTGGGAGTTCATCACCATCCATGGTTGTAAGAATCATGGCGCCGCCAGAAAATGTTCTTTTGACAACATACGGGCCTTCATAATTAGGAGACCATTTGCCCCTAGAATCTGGTTGAAAAGACAAGATCTTTTTAAGCACGAGGTCGCCTTCTCGAAATTCACGAGGTCGAACCTTTTTGTTGAAGGCTTGTTTCATCCTTGCTTGGTATAACTGTCCATGGCATAGAGCAGTCATACGTTTTTCTTCGATTAAGTTCAACTGATCGTATCTGCTTTGACACCATTCAGCCTCTGATAACTTGGTCTCCATGAGGACTCTCATTGATGGAATTTCAACTTCTACGGGGAGCACAGCTTCCATGCCGTATACTAGAGAAAAGGGAGTTGCCCCTGTTGAAGTACGCATTGAAGTACGGTACCCATGTAAAGCAAATGGCAGCATTTCGTGCCAGTCTTTGTAAGTGACGACCATTTTCTGGATGATCTTCTTAATGTTCTTGTTAGCAGCTTCAACTGCGCCGTTCATTTTTGGTCTGTAAGGAGAAGAGTTATGATGCTCAATCTTGAATTCCTCACACAATTCTTTCATCATTTTGTTGTTCAAGTTCGAACCATTGTCAGTGATGATCTTGCTGGGAACACCATATCGGCAAATGATGTTGTTCTTGATAAACCTCACAACCACTTGTCTTGTAACATTGGCGTAAGATGCTGCTTCGACCCATTTGGTGAAGTAATCAATTGCCACTAAGATGAAACGATGACCGTTCGAAGCCTTTGGTTCGATCATTCCAATCATGTCGATACCCCACATGGAGAAAGGCCATGGAGATGAGAGAACGTTGAGTAGAGTCGGTGGCACATGGATCTTATCTGCGTAGATCTGGCACTTGTGACATCTCTTCACGTGTTTATAACAATCAGATTCCATTGTCAACCAATAGTATCCTGCTCTTAAGATCTTTTTGGACATTGCATGCCCATTTGAATGAGTTCCAAAGGACCCTTCATGCACTTCATGCATTAACATGTCTGCTTCGTGTCTGTCCACGCATCTGAGCAAAACCATGTCGAAGTTTCTTTTGTATAGCACATCTCCGTTCAGGAAAAAACTGCCAGAAAGTCTCCTTAGAGTTTTCTTATCTTTGTTTGATGCCCCAAGTGGGTACTCTTGAGTTTGAAGGAAGCGTTTGATGTCGTGGAACCACGGTTTATCATCGACGACTGCTTCAGTTGCAAACACATAGGCGGGCCTTTCAAGGCGCGTGATTCTGACTTTAGGCACATCATTCCAGTGACTGACTTTGAACATGGAAGATAGAGTAGCCAAGGCGTCTGCCATTCGATTCTGATCTCGAGGTATATGATGCAATTCAACCTTGTTGAAGAAAGTCAACAGACGTCTTGCATAATCTCTGTAAGGAATCAAGCCAGGGTGGTAAGTTTCCCACTTGTCTTTGATTTGGTTAATCACAAGGGCTGAATCTCCATATATGTCTAGGATCTTGATCCTTAAATCAATGGCTTCTTCGAGACCCATGATACAAGCTTCATATTCTGCGATGTTGTTGGTGCAATCAAATAGCAATCTGGCAGAGAATGGGATATGAGTACCCTTGGGAGTGATGATGATTGCCCCAATTCCATTGCCAAAAGCGTTTACTGCTCCATCGAAAATTAGGCCCCATCTTGATCCAGGCTCAGGACCTTCTTCAGGTAACGGTTCGTCACAATCTTTCATCTTCAAGTACAAGACATCTTCGTCAGGAAAGTCAAACTTGAGAGATTGATATTCATTAATTGGTTGATGCGCCAAATGATCGGCGAGAATGCTTCCTTTGACCGCTTTTTGAGCACGGTATTCAATGTCATATTCGGATAACAACATTTGCCATCGGGCAATCCTTCCTGTTAAGGCAGGCTTTTCAAAGACGTACTTGATCGGATCCATTTTGGAGATTAACCAAGTAGTATTGTTGATCATGTATTGGCGGAGACGTTTTGAAGCCCAGGCCAAAGCACAACATGTTTTTTCGAGCATGGAGTAACGAGACTCACAATCTGTGAATTTCTTACTCAAGTAATAGATGGCATGCTCCTTCTTACCGGTTTCATCTTGCTGTCCAAGCATACAACCCATGGATTCTTCTAACACGGTAAGATACATGATTAATGGTCTTCCTTCAACTGGAGGAATCATTATCGGTGGTTCTAATAGGTATTCCTTGATACTATCGAACGCTTTCTGGCAATCTTCAGTCCATACAACCCCCTGATCTTTGCGGAGAAGCTTGAAAATTGGCCCACAAGTAGCAGTCATTTGAGAGATAAATCTGGAGATATAGTTTAATCGTTCGAGAAATCCTCTTACTTGTTTTTCAGTTTTTGGTGCAGGCATCTCTTGAATAGCTCTGACTTTGTCGGGATCTACTTCGATACCTCTTTGGCTGACGATGAAACCCAAGAGTTTTCCAGATCTAACCCCAAAAGTACATTTGTTAGGATTCAAGCGAAGCTGATATTTCCTTAGTCGTTGAAACAACTTCAAAAGGTATTCAATATGTTCTTCTTCGGTGCTGGACTTGGCTATCATGTCGTCCACATAGACTTCAATTTCTTTATGCATCATGTCATGAAAGAGAGTAGTCATTGCCCTTTGGTAAGTTGCGCCTGCATTCTTTAATCCAAACGGCATCACTTTGTAGCAAAAGGTACCCCATGGGGTGATGAAAGATGTCTTCTCCATGTCTTCAGGAGCCATCTTGATATGATTATAACCGGAGAACCCGTCCATGAAGGAAAAGACGTTGAATTTAGCAGTGTTATCAACCAGCATGTCGATATGTGGTAATGGAAAGTCATCTTTTGGACTGGCTTTGTTCAAGTCACGGTAGTCAACACACATTCTGACTTTGCCATCTTTCTTTAGAACTGGCACAATGTTGGCCAACCATTGAGGATATTCTGAGGTGATTAGAAAACCTGCGTCGAGCTGTTTTTGAACTTCCACTTTGATCTTGTTAGCCATATCAGGGTGAGTCCTTCGCAATTTCTGCTTAACCGGCGAACATTCTGGCTTCAATGGCAAGTAATGCTGAACAATATTGGTATCCAACCCAGGCATGTCTTGGTAGGACCAGGCAAACACGTCAACATATTCTTTGAGAAGGTTTGTCAACTTACTCTTGACATCGGCATCAAGCAGTGATCCAATGGTCACTTCTTTTTTGTCTTCTTCAGAACCCAAGTTGATCTTTTCTAAAGGCTCTTTGTGAGGCAGAATGGCTCTTTCCTCGTGCTTAAGTAATCGAGAGATCTCGTCCGGGATCTCCTCTTCTTCCTCTTCTTCGGCTTCGAACACAGGAAACTCAAAGTTGGGAGAGGGCATAGGGTTATTGCATTCAATGGGTTTATTAATAGTAAATCTGCACATGTGATTTATATTTATTTCAGAAAATTTATGAATGCAGGAGTGTATGCAGATTTTTTTGAAAAAGTTTTTTTTTATTTTATTTTGGTTTTTTAGGATTACCATTTCCAGAAAAAGCAAAAATAAAACATATAATGTAGGGAATTCAAAATGACGCTTTATTTATGATTCATTTTTGAAACAAAGCCCTAAACACAAACTCATTTGTCTTGGGCAGGACAAAGAGGGAAACTTTTGAAACAAAGCCCTATACACAAAGTTATTTGGGCGGAACATTTAAAAGCAAAGCCCTATAAAACATCTCTCTGCTTTGGGCAAGGCAGGAGGTCAAAATAACAGCGAGGTGATTACTTTGAGCGGCGAACAACATTCGGAACGTCGACAGCCTTCCAGTAGCAACGAACTCCTCTGTGTATTATGTATTCAGGAAAATTCTCCTCAGAATTATCTTCAGTATTGACACTGACCGCTGGTCGGGCAGGATTTGAAGGTCCTGGTTTGTCAACCTTGTTCTTTGTAGAGTTGAAACGGTCTTCTTCTACTTCTTGAAGAGCATAAGACGAGTCACAATCTTCAGAATTTTCAGGGTGTTCTTCCCAGTCTTCAGGATGGAGAGACTCATTGTCAGCGACACTTTCCGAGTCAGTTGCGGGACCATCTTCCCCTTCATCTTCAAAAATGGCATTTATGTGATAATAACCATCTTCAGGATTATGAACCTTGGCAGATGCATTGAAGCTGAAACCTTCAGTAATTTCAGGCTGCTGAGAAAATTGATAGGGCTGATAAGCCTCTTCTGGTTGACTATTATATTCAAAGGAATTTCTCCATCCAGTTGGTTGGATGTCTTCAATCGCAATCTTTGAACTTTCAGGTGCAGTATATTTCACCATATAATCAAATTTTCCACTTGGTTGTCCCAAGGTGTCCCAAACCTCTGCAGGAATAGGCGGAATTTCTTTAGCACTTGTTTTCTCTGAAGGAGGATATGGTTCTTCCTGAGATATATATCCCGAGTCATTGAGATAACATTTCCATTCGTCTTCAGTATCGGAGCGACCTTCTTCGATGCATTCTTCAATAAGGACATTAACCTCTTGAGGAATTGGGTTAAGGAATCCTCCACTAATGAATGTTTCTTTGATCGGACGAAGGGTTTCATCCTTCTTGGTGCAGTTTGAGAATGTTGGTGAACATCCGAGACCTGCTCTAGTTTCATTCTTGGTAGGGATCACAACTTGCCCCCAGCCAGTGGTAGTTCCATCTTTCACTACTTTTACTGCCTCTTTGTAAGAAGAGATTGATGCTTTCTTCTTGGAAGATTCGTCTTCTAAAGAGAGACCTTGGAACTGAGTTCCTTCCACATCATCAGCACCAATGAAAGAGAAATTGGACAAATGGCTCACCATCAAGGCTTGTTCTCCACTTATTGTTACCAATTTTCCATTTGTTACAAACTTTAACTTTTGATGGAGCGTAGAAGTTACTGCCCCTGCTTCATGGATCCATGGTCGTCCTAACAGACAGCTATAAGCAGCTTGAATATCCATGACCTGGAAAGTGATTTGAAATGTATGTGGACCAATTGTCATGGGAAGGTTGACTTCGCCGATAACAGACTTTCGCGATCCATCAAATGCTTTGACTATTACACCACTGAACTTCATAGGCATTCCTTGGTAAGACAAGCGAGCAAGAGTCGTCTTTGGCATAACATTCAAGGAAGATCCGGTGTCTACCAGTACATTGGACAAAGAGTCTGACTGACAGTTCATAGAAATGTGTAAAGCAAGATTGTGATTTTTACCCTCCTCGGGGAGTTCTTCATCACAGAAGCTTAAATTATTACAAGCTGTTATGTTGGCTATTATCCCATCAAAGTGATCAACAGTCACATCATGATCTACAAAAGCTTGATCTAAGACTCTCATCAGGGCTTCCCTGTGGGCTTCTGAGTTTAAAAGCAATGAAAGTATTGAGATCTTCGAAGGAGTCTGCATAAGCTGATCCACAATTTTGTATTCACTCCTTTTGATAAGCTTCAAAATTTCATCAAAATCTGGATTGACATTGGTTCCACTGGATTGGCCAACATCAGTGTTTGTATTACTGACAGGAGTTTCCACAGGATTCCCCACTGGTGTATTAACAGGATTTTGCCCAGTTACAGGAGCAACAGGCTGCTTTGGAGGTAGTGGAGTATACACACGTCCACTTCTTGTTACTCGACTCACATCGGCGATATTCACGACAGATGAAAGAGTAGGTAAAGGAACTTCTTGTCCATCCTTTATCATTGTTGCATTGTAGTTGTATGGAACTGCCTTGTCAGAGTCATAAGGAACAGGTCCAGGTAGACAAATGATCAAAGGAGCAATAGGAACCCTTGGCTTGTTGTAAGTAACTTCCATGCGCTCAGGCATGTTGAAATGAGGAACGATGACGTTAACTGTAGGCATTTCCGAGTTGATATCTGAGACTAAAAGCTCATGCGGATAACATCCTATCATGTTAACTTCATTTTCATCCCTATTTCTGTAGATCTCAATAGTACCATTATCTAGCAAAACTTGGAGATCTCTTCTCACAATCGAACACCCGTGAGGATCCACACAACATATTCTACAGGAACCGTATTGATGCTGGCGAAAATTCTGCCCCCGACAAAGAGTAGCGTGCATTTGTACCAAATCTGCTCTTGAGAAGTTGATATTATAGACTCGGTATTGGCCAGGACATCCGTACACCATGTTTACAACATGCCCTCCATGATTGGGCAACGGATTTGCTTGCACATTTGGATTCAAATTTCTGAAAGAGAGAAGATTAGATCTAACCAACCTCTGGACTTCATATTTCAAAGCTATGCAATGCTCAAGATCATGGCCAGGTGCTCCTTGATGATAAGGGCATGAGACCTCAGCTTTGTACCACCATGGGAGTCTCTCAGGTACTGGTGGTGGTGCTCTAGTTTGAACGAGACCTTTTTCAATCAAAGCAGGGTACAATTCTGTATAGGTCATTGGAATCGGATCAAACTGTGGAGCTCTTTGCACACGATTCTGATTGTTGTTAAGTTGTTGAGCCTGTTGTCGAGGCTGTTGTTGTTGAAACTGCGGGGTAAATCCCGGATTTGGCGCTGTATTAACGACTGGTGCAATAGCAGAAACCTGTTGTTGACGACTGACATTTCCTCTTGGCCTCCCTTGGGATACCATGTCAACACTTTGTTCTTTCTTCTTTGGGAAACCACTTCCGAACTTTTTGGTTCCGCTTGAAGATCCACCTTCTTTAGTTAGACGTCCGGTTCGGACCCCTTCTTCTAGACGCATCCCCATGTTTACCATTTCGGTGAAATCACTTGGAGCACTAGCAATCATGCGTTCATAATAAAACGGACTGAGAGTATTCAGGAAGATCTTGGTCATCTCTTTCTCTTTTAACGGTGGATTAATCTGAGCAGCGGTTTCTCTCCAACGTTGGGCATATTCTTTGAAAGCTTCATGATCTTTCTGAGCCATGGATCGAAGCTGATCTCTGTCGGGAGCCATATCCGAGTTGTATTTGTATTGTCGGACAAAGGCCTCTCCTAGATCGTTGAAAGTTTGAATATTGGTGCTATCCAAACCTGTGTACCACTTCAGTGCGGCACCAGTCAAACTGTCTTGAAAGTAATGGATAAGCAACTGATGATTATCTGCATAAGTAGACATCTTTCTGGCATACATCACGAGATGACTTTGTGGACAAGAACTACCTTTGTACTTCTCAAAGTCTGGGACCTTGAATTTAGCTGGTATTTGTACACTGGGAACCAAACATAGCTCCTGGGCATTCTTTCCAAACAAATCTTTGCCACGAATAGCTTTGACTTCCAGTTGAATCTTGTTGAACTGTTCTTGGAGATCTTCCACAAGGTTACGCTGATTTGTGCTATCACCTTGATCATGATAAATCTCATTGCCATCATAAGGAACAGTGTGAACCGTAGGGGTCGGAACTGTCATAGTGGGTTGAGAAAGTGCCATAGTGATTTGGGAAAAAGTTACCCCTGAATGTGGAATAAATGCTGAACCTTGTGCAGCAGGTGCTTCAGTTGTAGCTGTTTGAACCCCAGAGAAATTATGGCGGAAACCTGTACCAAAACTGAAAGGCGGGCCCCAACCTTCTGGCATGGAGAAAGATGGAATGTTGAATGCAACTGTAGAAACTGGAGTAGTGACTTCAGATTTTACTGTTGCTTGACTGTTGGGTGGCGGCGGCTGATTCTGTGCGGCCATTAAGGAGTCAACCAGAGTAGTGAGACTTTCCAACTTTTCCTGAAGAGTGGTCACTGTACCACGGAGCTCAATATTCTCTTGTTCAGAGTGTTCCATTACTCTTCTTCTGCTTGAACGAGTATTGTATCTGTGATCTGATTGCGAGCGCGGTCGAGAAACTTTGAGACGCGACAGCTTGACGATCTATTGGAGAAAGATCCAAAAGATAAGACTCTATACAACAGACTCGATATGCAGAATGATGTATGCAAAAAGAAATTTATGATTTTTCCAAACATTTTAAAGATTATTTCCTTGCAAACATTTGAACACAAACAATTCTTTTATTGAAATAATGGGAAATGTTACATCATTGGAGCGTAGCTCCTTACAGAATCAAATGATACATGAAAATCTAAACAAATCCTAAACATCTTCATCAGACGAAGAACCAAATGCGTTGTGCAGCTTGAGCTTCATGATTTCTTTCCCATAGTAAGCTTTCAACTCGGCCTTTTCAGCTCTCAGCTTGTCAACAACATTCTTCCAATTGTCAGGCATCGGAGCGTTGCTTGTCGAGGCTTCAAGATTTCTCTTGCTTTCTTTGATGTATCTCCTGATTGCAGCGTCTTTCCGACGGATCTTCTCATCTTTGCTCATGAGCCATCCATCTTGATAATAGAGTGTTTCTTCGTGATCTTTCACTCTTTTCTTCAACTTTCTATTTTCCTCATCAGTTTTACGAAACTTTTCTTCCCAAGAGTCCTTTTCTAACCTCATCTTGGCTAAGATCTCCTGGTACTCCTCCACCTTGTTAATGGGAACATTGGGTAGTTGAGACACCACAGGGAACATGGGTTTTTCATAATCATAAGGCATTTGAAACTCCTTTGCTCTTTTCTTCACCCAACTGGTGTAGGCGTTCGTAGCAATGCAGTTCCTTATCTCACCTTTTCCTTTCCATCGGACGTCGTACCAAGCTCTTACCATTCTTGTTTTCAACCCTTGAGGATCCTCTCCTTCTTGGTAGAAGTAGCTTTCCACTGCGAGACCAACAGGTTTAACTGAATTTGCATGCCCGAGTTGTCGTCGGGCTAGGACCGGATTGTAGTTAATTCCTCCTTGTGTACCAATGAGGGGTACGTTAGCAAACTCTCCACAACTATCAATGATTTCTGTGCCGCAGCGAGCCAGAGCATACCAATGGATATCATTATTAGTAAGGGACATAAGTCTTCGAGGCCAATGCAAACCTTCTCGGTTTTCCGTGAAAATAGGAGACTTAGGTAAGTGTGAAACAATCCATTTGTACAAAAGAGGTGCACAACATACAATGATTCCACCACCTTGACGATTTTTGTGATGAATAGAGAAATACATGTCACCAAGCAAAGTCGGAACAGGATTTCCATTCAGAAAGATCTTTATGGCGTTGATATCAACAAAGTCGTTGATGTTGGGAAACAGAACCAACCCATAGATGAGCAAGGCTAGTATAGCTTCAAAAGCTATCATGCTACCAGTGTCAATGAAATCAAAGGCTTTCTTTATTAGAAACTGCGAAGTCAAACCCGGAAAGTTTCCTTTGGTAGTCCAATTACTTTCTATTTCAGATTTCTTCAAGTGAATACTTGCTGCAATGACCGGTGACTTAGGAATGGCTTCCAAACCATTGAAAGGTATTTTGTCAGACACAGGAATACCCAAAAGATTGGCATATTCTTCCAAGGTTGGTACCAACTGATAGTCTGGAAAGGTGAAACATCGGTAGACGGGATCATAGAACTGAACCAGAGTTTTGAGAAGTCCTTCATCAACATGAGTGTTCAAGATAGGCAAAAGCTTTCCATGGCTTTTCCTAAAATCGGAAGGATCTTGTACAAAAGATGCTAACTCTTTCAGTCTTTCTACATTAGGAGCTTTGAAACCGTACTTCTTGGTATGCCTTTTTACCCACTCCATCACTTAATCCTATAATGTTTGCAAGGAAAATTTCTAAAATTTTTCGGAAAAATCATGTTTTTATGGAAAAAGATGGGTTTTTAATGAATGTATGAATGCATGGATGCATGGATGCCACGTATTCAAACATGGTAAAGCAAACATGGTGCGACAAACATGGTAGCGCAAACATGGTACTACAAACATGGTAACACAAACATGGTAACACAAACATGGTACACACAAACATGGTACACACAAGTTCAACGGTCCAGCGTCACGAGCATGAGGTCAGAGAACCAAACATGGGATAGTACTAGGGTTTATCACCTGCAAAACATGTTCTACTGATACGTCAGAGTCCACATTTTTCTTTCGGATATTACCGGCTTGCACAACTGAACTTGTGAGCCAGCAATATTCTCAAGAAAAACTCGTCTGAGTGTGGTTCTCCGCATGACAACTAATCCAAGTCTACACCTGAATAGTTTCTGCACCACAACCTAATAAGGCCAGGATGGGTTGGGGTTCTACAGCCAACTCAGCTTCTACAGTTCAATGAAAGCAATAATGTCTTCGCAACTGAACTTGCTAAACATATACTACCAACAAGGAACCTCCACTGAGCGGAAGGATTCTCATGCTGACTTTTTAAGGACTGAACTCCTTGTATGCCATACATGACTATACCCTCCACCTAATTCTTATGTGTACTTAATCCGGGTTAGGATTTGTCCATAATGTATCACTTGTAACAGAATCACACAAGTAACAGGACCAAGGAACCACACATGTAAATAAAATAAAAACAAAACAAATAGAAATAACCCTTTCTTTGGAAACAATAAAAAGATGGTCCCCAGTGGAGTCGCCATTTTTCTGTCGCGGGCGAAAAATCGTTGTCTTTTTCTAAATGAGACACCTGATGCCTTCTTTGGGCTCGAGTGCTCAAAAAATGATTTTTCTTTTGTACGGACCAAACTTTTTATTGTTTCCAAAAGAGGAAAAGGAAAAAAGCTGCAATAACCTTAAAAGTGGGGAGAGATCTTGGGTAAGAGGGTTGGTTATACGAAGGGAAGGTATTAGCACCCAACGTATCTATAGTACTCTATAGGTTTCTTTGTTTTGTTTATTCCATTCTTGTTATGGTGGAGGTTCTTGTGAGAAAGAGGTGGGGCCTAAGGTGTTTGTTTGATTATGCTCGCAAAGATCATCGCGATCCTCTGCATACATATCCCCTAGAGGGAATCAGAGCATCTGTAGCTCGGGGTCTACGGGTGCTAGGGTTTGAGTGGTTTGAGAGAGAAGTTTTTGCTCGCCAAGGATACGACCTTGTGCCTACGTATTCTCAAAGGGATGTTGAGAAAGTCAGAGCAATCGTAGTTCCCACTTATGCTAGTGGAAGCAAAGGAAAATAGACAAATGTCGTCTAAATGCTAGATGTATCTAATCTATATCATCACATACATCTGTTTGATTTTGTTTGAAAATCTTTTCATTATAAGCCCGGGGCCATGCCACTTAGGGTGCTTAGAATGATAAAGATGTTTTTGTTTGTTTAACCCGCCTTGTGGCAAAAGTTTCAATGAAGTCAGCCTTGTGACAAAAACTTTGATTAATCAGCCAGCCTTGTGGCAAAAGTTTCAATGAAGTCAGCCTTGTGACAAAAACTTTGATTAATCATCCAGTACGGTGGTAAAACAGTTTGATTGATTAGCCAGCCTTGTGGCAAAAAGTTTGATTGATTGATTGTTTGTGATGATATAGAAGAGATACTCCTATCATAGAGATGATAAATGTCTAATCTCCTAGGGTATTCGATTTGGATTCTGGGGATGCTTATAAGAAGCCCGTGGGTCCTTGTACGAAGCCCAAGAGGAGGCTATCCGAGGGTCCTTGCATTGTAAGCCCAAGAGGAGGCTATGGGAGGGACAATCCAGGGTCCTTGCATTGTAAGCCCAAGAGGAGGCTATGGGAGGGTCACTCGTTTGTACAAAGCCCAAGGGGAGGCATGGTATAGTTGGTTTGAGCTCTTAGAGCGATTTCACCGAGAAACCATACTCTATGTCCTAACCTAAACTAGGGAGATTCTTTGCACGAAGCCCAATAGGAGGCTATGGGGAACCTAGTGTTGTACTAAGTTGAATAAGCATATAACACAATCACAAGTATGAACAAGTACGAACAAACATGAACAAGTACATGAACAGATATGAACAGTTATACATATATGACAAAGTGTGTGTATATAATGGAGTTTATGAAGGAAATATACCTGTAAGCATGATCCATTTGTATACACGGGGGCTCGGGACTCATACTCGGGGAGAGGTCCACTTGAGTTTATTCAAAGCTATGTAAACAGGTATTTACAAAGGGGCTTGGGACTTATACCTACATGGAGGCCCATGGTATATTTTTGGGAAGATTTAAAGAAACCTTCATTTTTGGTTTGTTATTCAAAGTTTAAAAAACACATTGATTGAGATATGTACAAAAGGCGTACAATGAAATACCTAATTTCATGTACTGGAATGGGTATGTACAAAAGGGGCTTGGGACTTATACCTACGTGGAGGCCCGTGTTTTATTTTATAAAACATGGTTGATTGTTTATTTACAGACGCGTCGTTTGTTGTTTTGAAAACAGTTTGAAAAGTATTGTTTTGAAAGAGTTTTCTGTATAAAGAAAAACTTGTATAAAAGGAAAAGAAGAGTGGGTCTTATACTCTCTAATATTCGAGAGGCCCCACATCATTTTGAAAATCAATTGATCAATTAAAAAGATTTAATCAATAGTTTCAAAAAGAAATGGTTTATTGTCTTTGAAATGAATCGTGATCGCTTGTTTTAAAATGATTTGAATTTTGAAAGGAGTCAAATTAATCAAGATAAACAAAAAGATTGTCTTCAATTAACACTTAGATGATTAGGGTTTATTCAAAAAATATTTACAAGTGATTAGGTTAAAAATTAAATGAAAAAAACAATATTTAAAGTATTAAAAATACTTAAAAATAAGTCATTTTAAACCTATTTAAAAATGTATCAAAATAAATATTTTTTGATGATTTTTTTTTATATTCTTAAAATATATATATTAAATGAATAGTGTTTAAAAAATGAAGCAAAAATGAATTGATTTGGTTAGTTAAATGATTAATTAAAGTTGTGAAGAAAAATGAAAGAAAATAGGTGCTAAAAAATTGGTTTTGTCTCCACAAGGGTTTGAACCCACGCACCCACGCTTGCTAACCAAAACATGGACCAACTGAGCCACGCTTGTGGCTTGTTTATAATATGCTTCCAATGCATTATATTTTAAAACAAATATTTGAATTCTTTGAACGAAAAAACGCGCCAAGAACACAACCCTAACTGAATTTTGAAATTCTTCAAATCTGTGTTGTTTTGATTGATCAAAGGGTCTATCTCACTCGGTTTTGGACGAGGAACATGATGATGACCTTTAATTTCATTTATTTTTGCTCTAAGGTTATCAATTTTCACATGAACATGAAGAACCCTAAAACTGAATTTGATCGTGAAATGATATATGTGCAAGTTATGATGCAATTGATTGAGGGTTAATGATCCCCATGTGTGCAGAAACAAGATGGTATATCAATATTTCATTTATGATGCGTGCATGATAGAGTTTGAAGTTCATGAGACTTACCTTCAAAAACGGCCAAAGTGGAGATTGAATTCTTCAGTAGAGGTGTTACAGAAGTTGTTGCTCGATCTGAACAGCTTCAATGATGATTATAGAACATGTCTGGATGCTTGGAGTGGATTAAAAACATCTGGATCATTCCATGGAACCCGATCTGCAGTAGAACCAAGTGTGAATCGAGCCTGATGATTCTGAAGTTTTTGATTGATGATGAGTGTTGGGATAGTTCATATGTAACATATATGAGGTGTTGGAAGTGTTAGTTTGGACAGAAATGATCTTGAATGGATTTTGGCATGATAAGGCTCAATTTTGGTTCATGTGGAAGTGAGGTAGTGATTCTGAGATTTAGGTGTTTTTGGGGTGTGTGGATGGATCAAACACATCACATTTGATGTTTATGAGATGTTAGAACCCTCACTTTGCTCAGAAATTGCAAGAAATGGAAATTGCAATTCTCCCTCTTTGAAACTCATGAAACTTGTAACTTAAGAAAGAAGAGAGAAAACCTATGATTATGAGGTTTTGGTGTGAGTTTGAAGATGATTTGAACCTCTATTTATAGGCCAAGGATTCTGAATGCAAAGCTCTTGCAAGTTGATCAAGAAGTGATGATTTGGCTTAAGAGATAAAATGGAATCTTTCACATTAAATGCAAATGGTTAAAAGTGACTTAACCATGGTTATTTCTCTAGCTTCTTATCCTCTTCCATTTTGATCTTCAAATCAGAAAATATCATTCAATTATTGCTTCTATGCATCATTGCTTGGATTATAGGTCATGTAGTCTTGAAACTTAGTGAAAAATGGTGCAAATCCAAGTGAAAATGATCACTAATGTCAAAATTCAAAACCATGGCTACACTCCATATTTTTTCATGCTCTTGGACATTTTGGAAAGCTCATATTACACACTTCAAAACCCTAGTTGAAAGTTTCTTCAAGATCCTTAAGGAAGTGGGTGAAAAAGATCCATGAACTTTGAGAAAAATGAAGTTTCAAGTGAAATTTTCCAAAGATGCCAACTTTGAAGCTCCATATCTCTTAAATGGTTGATCTTATGGAAAAAATTTATATGTGTCAAAGTTGTTTATTGGATCAAAATCTACAACTTTCATGTTGGAAGTTTTTTTCAGTTTGTAGGTGAAATTTTGAGAAATTCCCTTCCAAAGTTTGGAAAAAACCATGAAAAACACTTAGAAAAATTTTCTAAGTATGAAAGTCAAACTTTTGACTTTTTGATTCTTGATTGATTTTCTTGATTTTTCTTGATCAAATGACTTTATATATCATATATTGATAATTCAAAACTTCAAAAGTCATGGTTGACCAAAATTCCCAAAAGTCAAAGGTGTTCTTGTACAGTTGACTTTTTCAGACGAATCGCGTTTCTGGAGATTTCAAATGAAACAGGCTATCCTCACTAAATGAATGGTATGAATGGATCACATTGAAGCATTAGAGGATATTGAGCCATGGTTTGAGTTGTGGCACCATGTCCTGATTAAAAAGTCAGTTATTCAATGAATTAGGTCAAAAACCCTAATTGTCGACCTGATGAAATTGATGACTGTGGATCTTGAATTGAGACACAATCTTCATTGGATATTGTCATAGGGATTATTTGAAGATGATTGAAACCTTTGATTGACTTCCTGGGGATTTTTAGGGTTTCCCAAATGTGATCCCTGATTTCAGTCCCTGATAGTTCAAAACCCTGACCTGAGGATTTGTCTGATCAATCTTTGTGTAGGAGATGTTATGAGCCAATGGATTAGGTCAAAATGATGCACTTGGGGTCTTGAGGTCATGTCCCAAGCCATTAGGTCAAATTCTGAGCAAAAGTCAGGAGTATACTATCTTCAGTCAAAACCCTAATTCAGTCGATTCAAAGCTGTTGAGCTTGTTGAAATGAATCTCTGAGGACCAAATGTTGATTATTGATGAAGATGATTCATTTGAGATGAAGGGAGAACAAAACCCTAATTGATTGTTACTTGTACTGATGAGTGATTTCCAGATTAAATCCTGCTGAGTCACAAGTAGCAAACACAAGCTATGCAATTTGTTAGGGATGCAAATGATGCATATGCAAATGATATGAGGTGGTATCTTAGGTCAAAAATTGGGGTATGACAGGGTGTTCATGAGCTATACAAATGCCACATACAGTTGCTGTTTGAGGTTTCGCTACTGCAAGTTGTTTAACTAAAGCGGTCAGCTCATCAAGTCTAGTTTCTAGAGCTCTGTTCGAGGAACCTTGAATTTGATGTACACCCTTGGTCTGGACAGAATTGGTTCGAGTGGTGAACTGCTGGGAATTTAAGGACATATTTTCAATGAGCGCTCTGGCAGCAGCTGGAGTTTTGTCAACAAGTGCTCCACCACTAGCAGCATCAAGAATGTTTCTATCCATAGGTAACAACCCCTCGTAAAAGTACTGAATGAGAAGTTGTTCGGTAATCTGATGTTGAGGACAGCTTGAAACTAACTTCTTGAACCTATCCCAGTACTCAGCCAATGACTCGTTATCTTGTCTAATGCCACATATTTCTTTTCGGATTGAAGCAGCTCTAGAGGCAGGAAAGTATCGCTCCAAGAACACTCTCTTCAGAGCATTCCAGCTTGTGATTGAATTCGGTTCGAGATCATATATCCAGTCCTTCGCTGCACCCTGCAAAGAAAAAGGAAAAGCACGAAGTTTGATATGATCTTCAGTGATCCCTTCAGGCTTCAATGGTGTAGAACACACCACCTGGAATTCCTTCAAATGTTTGTGTGGATCCTCACCTGCAAGACCATTAAACTTTGGCAACAAGTGTATTAAACCCGATTTTAATTCAAAAGGAACAGCAACAGCATCATATTCAATACACAAGCCATTATAATTAACATCAGGGGCTGCAAGTTGCCTTAGAGTTCTATTTTCAGCCATTTCAAAAGCAAGTTCAGAATCAGAATCAAACAAATTATGCAAATAATCAGACTCAGAATCAGACTCAGCTATGGTCGGTGAAGGTGAACTATTGCTAGCCTGGCCTGCTCTACGAAGTGTGTGCAAGGTTCTCTCTACCTCAGGATCAAAAGCGACAAGTTCAGGACAGGAAGACCTAGTAGCCAGGACTAGTGCACAACAATGCAGCAACAATCGTATGTCCCTAAAACAACACAATGAAGCAAATCGATTAAAAATAATTCAAAAAAATAAACTGACACCGAAAATAATCTAATGACGTAAAAATAAAATTTTGATATTTTTTTCGGAATTTTTCGACTCTATGAAAACAGAAAATAAATCATTAAAAATAGTAAAAAGGCTTTTTTCGCGATTTGAAAAGTTTGTCACATAACTACTTTGTAGTAAGTGACTTTTGATCAGGGATTTTTTTCACACCTAACTGTCGGGACAGATTTTCGAAACGGTGAAATTTTCCCAAAAACCGATTTTTTCGACTTAAAAGGCGTTATGGCCTAAACCGCGAGGAACCTATGGCCAAAACGCACAAACACTACACCTAAGACTCTAATATCAGTTAATATTCACAAGAATCCCCGGCAACGGCGCCAATTTGATCCGCTGTCGCTCGCGGGTCAAAACGAGTAGTTTTCAAAACGTAGTATAGCGACAATGGCTCGAGTCGTATCGCAAGGATTCTTGATTTTATTAACTAAAAGCAAAGTCGAATTTGGGGGGGGGGGGGTTGGTTTGGTTTCGATTAAACAAAAAAAGCGCTTAAAATAAGTGATTTTGAAAATAAGCTGTTTTGAAATAAGTGATTAAAATAGGTTAATCTGCCGGTTCGACATCCAACTTATCATCGGTCAATATAATTCCAGTCCCTAAATGATTTCAATTCCTATTCGATTGTAATTTCGAATTAACAAGCGCAATTCATACTACAAGATTATAAATTCCTAATGTCCGGATTAAGCAAACGGATTAAAGTATTGTGAATTAAGCAAACACAATTGCGCGGATAAAGCAAACGCGATTAAATTATAGGAAGAACAATCATCGAATCAAATCAATATATATTCTATGGAACTTGAATTAAGCAAACAAGACATAGAGCACGATATTGAAAGGAATGAATAATTTAATTGGAATTGATAAAAAAACCTCAAAGTATTTGGAACTCGACTCCGGCAGATTTCACCTTCGGATTAGTTCTCCATTACACGATCGTACCAAAGCTTGGAAAATTTTGTGAATAGTGACAGATGAACAGTAACCGCGGCTGCCTAACCTAAGTCAAAGCCACAACCCGTTTTACAATCCAACTGGGTCAAACATACGACCCAGGCCCAAAACCAATTAACCCGAAACTTAACTAAAGCTAGTGCAGCAACTTCAACGCATATTCTGGCCCTTCTACAGTCCGATTCTAACTTTGACACAAACATAAGAATTGTAGCTCTTTCTCTTAACTTTCCGGCGATTATTAGAACGCCTCAATCGGACTCCTGGAACTCCAGATATGATCGTTTCCGTGCAGACTGTTATTGCTGAAAAATTAATACGAAAAACAAATAAGTGCAAAAATAAAATAAAATATAAAAACATATTAAAACATAAAAATAAATAAAACAAACCGAAGAAATACTTGAGTACAAACATGGAAGAACGTGCATTAAAATGCACTGATCACAGTCCTCAACATGTTTGATATCCAAGGAAGATGAGACTAAACATTGACACCAAAAAGTTGGTCATCTCAATTTTCAGAGTATGAAAACAATCATATCTGAAGATGCTATTAAGAGATTGCCAAAGATCAAGGTTGAAGAAGACAAAATTTGTTGAGAGTTCAAAATATGCACGCAGACTAAGATGCTCTGTAACATCCCAAATCTACCCTACAATTTAATGGGAAAATCAGAGTACAAAAATCTCAAAACAAACATCACATTTGAGGCTTCACATATATCAACTTAAACAAATCTCATGCAAGCTCGTATATAAAGATACATAACACTTATGATGGAGGAATTATACTTCATTACACATCAAACTCAAATAGTTCATAATATCGCAACAAAATTCAAAGGACAACATAAATCCAAATCATAACATCTTTGCCAACATGGCAATAACTATCCAACATGTCTCAACAAAACGATAACATCAACAAAATCCAACAAGATATAACAACGAAATCAAAAACAAGCAAACATCCCCCGAGTGCTATGTATTAGAGCATAGACACATTGACTTGAGTTATAAGGTAAACGGTTACTCCACGTTGTTACCTGCACGTTACCAACAAAGGGTAACATTCAAACAGTATAAAGGAACGTATGATAATATTCAAAGTAAGGAAAAGAATCATACATAGTTCACCACTTCTCATCACAAACAAAAATGTTATTACCCAAATACAATAACATATTCAATAGCATGATTACATCATCAACACATCACAACATTCACGTCATAATCACAAACATTCAAAATGCAACTCAATATGCGACTTGACTTTATGCACATGCATGTGGTACCATTGGAGTAAAACTCCTGTCTCAAACAATTGCCATTGGGTCGTCTCAAACATTTTCCACTAGGTCCGTCTCAAACATTTGCCACTAGGGCCGTCTCAAACAATGCAATGGATACGACTCAAATGATGCATATCCACAAACACGACTTAAACAACATAAGCAACAAAAACAACATAAGCAACACATCATACATCATCTCAAACAACACCAACTCAACTCCAAGGTTCTATGGCAATAATCATATCATTACTATCATAGTAATTTACCACATCTCAATCGCGTCGTCACGACATACAAACATACATCATATAAAACTTTACAAAACATCGTTAAATTAGTAACGTACAATTCAAGAAAAGGTTTCAAAAAGATATCCGAAGGTTTTCAAGTTATATCCATTAGAAAACATTAATTAGAGCTTCACGGAGGTTCAAACGACACTTAAAAAGGAGTTACGGATCAGAAGATACATCAATTCAAAGTTTCCAATTTACAGACCGCGCTACGCGCCTGTAAGCTCGCTACGCGCGCCAAGTCAGAACGTTCGGCACTAAGCGCCCTCGTACCAGCGCGACGCGCGCTACATTCTGCCAAGAAGGTCTGCGCAGACTCAACAGCGCACTACATCGCGCGACGCGCCCTGTGCATTTCCTGCAGAATTTTCTCTGCGATGACAGCAAACCCATTACCCCCATTTTCAACCCAAAATCATTTCCAACTCAGTTTTCATCACGATTTTCATGCTTATAACACATAGAATCAATGATAACCATCAAATCATAACACATAAGGTAATTTCATGGATTATCTTAACATCTCAAAGTTAGGGTTTCACCAACATTTACATTCACACATCAATTCATAAGTTATTCACATACCCACTCATAATCTTGCATAGAATCATCATCTTAAGGTAGATTTTCACATCATTGATGGATTAACATATCAATTTCATCCCAATTTACAACACACATTCGCGGATACTAGACATAAATCAAAACCCCACCCTAAACATCATCATAAAATCCCTTATCATGAAAGAATCTCACCCTTACCTTAGGTTTTGGATTGAAGACAACTCTAGCTTCAATCTTGGATTCTCCTCTTCTCTTCACTCTTCTCTTCTTTCTCTTCTTTTCCCAATTTTCACAAAATAAGCTTCTCACTCTCTAATTCTCTAAAACCCTTGTTTTTGTTAAACCTTGCTATTTTCTCATTATGCTAATGGGCTCTAATTAGTACCCCTCAATTACTAACACCAACTTAGGCCCAATAACTAATAGCCTCACTAACTTATATTATTTACTAATAATTCCCAAATAAAATTACATAAAAATCAAATAAACACATAGTTATCACATAATCCACATAATTGTCAATTAATTCACACAACACACAATAACATAAATAATTAAAGTAAAAACGGGCGTTACATGCCCCACAAGAAGCTCCAACATTTTACCACCTTAAAAGTTCTAGAATTTCTTCATATGGATCTGATGCGGCCTATGCAAGTAGAAAGCATGAATGGGAAAAGATATGTCTTTGTGCCTATGAATTATTTATCAAGGTATACTTGGGTCAAACTTATTAGAGAAAAATCTAACACCTCTGATGTCTTCAAAGAGCTATATCAACAACTCCAAATAGAAAAAGGGAGTGGGATAATGAGGATAAGAAGTGACCATGGAAAAGAGTTTGAAAACTCTAAATTTTCTGAGTTTTGATCCTTTGAAGGGATTGATCATGAATTCTCAGAACCTATCATACCTCAGCAGAATGGAGTGGTTGAGAAGAAAAAAAAAAGGACCTTGCAAGAGTCAGTCAGAGTTATGTTGCATGCTAAGAACCTAACTTACTATTTATGGACTAAAGAAATGAACACATCTTGTTACATTCACAGTAGGGTGACCATAAGATCTGGAACTAAAGATATTAATTCTCTATTTTTATGATTGGAATTATGTTTGGTAAAACTAACTTATGGAGAAACATGTTGAATAAGATGTTCTATCAACAGGAGAAACATGTCAAACAAGATGTATTATGCAGGATCATACGACATCGTGACTGTGTATAGTTGGTTCTTTGGAACCTGATTAGTTTGTTACAGATACAAAATATTATGGGATTATTATGCAATTTTATGTGACGCTCAATTTAAGGATAAAATATTTTATCTATTTTCAAGATGTATTCTTAGTTTCTAAATATGGAGATTATTTAGGAAATTAATGATTAAAGCCCTATCTTTGTGGAGAATATCTTGGAGCTATTTCAGTAGTGCCCTGTTGCGTTTTTAAAGCTCAATCTAGTCCAGAAGATTGTTTTTAAATAGAAGGCAACAAACCTAATTATAGCATGGAACTAAGAGTGTGTTAGTTTTTCATTGTTTTAGGTTTCGTGCAGTCTTGTCAATTGTGAGCCTCTCTAATATCATCTTGATAGAAGAGTAGGACTGTCTCTTTTGAGTTGCAATTTTTGTTGATCATTCATAAGCTTTTAAGCATCGAGTGATTGTGTGTCATTGAAGTGTGTCTTCTAAAGTTTTTAAAATGATAATCACGATTGTGATTGAGGGGGATTAAGAAGGGTCTCATACCTAGGTGAGTCTTAAGTAGAAGTATAACACGAGTAATGATTAAGTGAGAAGGCAGTAAACTAGAGGTATGACTTTGAATTGATACTATCATAATGGACTTATCCTTGGCTTGGTAGCCCCCAGAGTAGGTGTTGTTGTACATTGAACTGGGTGAACGATTCTGTGTGTTCTTTTTCTTTTCAGTATTGTTTTAATTGAATTTACCTTGCCATTGTGTGTTGTTCAGATATCAGTGTCTCGACATCTCTTAGGACATCTGAGATCTGAATACCAGAATTTCAAAAGAAACTCAGTATAAGCTTTGGAAAGGAATAAAATCTAATGTTAAATACTTTCATGTCTTTGGTAGCAAGTTCTACGTCTTTGCAAATCGTGAGGAAAGAAGAAAGATGTATCCAAAGAGTGATGAAGAGATATTTCTAGGTTATTCCATCAATAGCAGAGCATACATGATATATAACAAACGTACCAAGACAATAATGGAGTCAATAAATATTATAATTGATTATACTCCTAAAGACAAGCAAGAAGATGATGATGCATCTCATCAACCAACTGATGTACCAATAGATGTATCACACAAGGGGTCTAACATTGAGTATAAATGCACAAATTTTGAAGTTCCTTAAATCAATAAGGGACCATCAATCAAAACTAAGAAGGACCATCCCATTGAAAATATCATGAGAAATCTGAATGAAGGAATCATCACCAGATCCAGAGATATGATTTCCAACTCTTGCTTCATTTCCAAGATTGAACCCAAGAATATCTAGGAAGCATGGACTGATGAATTCTGGATAAATGCTATGCAAGAGAAACTGTGTTAATTCTAAAGAAATGATGTATGGGAATTAGTTCCAAGACCTGAAGATGTGAATGTCATTAGTACCAAATGGATTTACAAGTATAATTATGATGAAAGTGGTAATGTGACAAGGAACAAGGCGCATTTAGTTGCTCAAGGGTACACTCAAATAGAATGAGTAAATTTTAATGTGACATTTTCTCTAGTTGTTAGAATTGAGTCCATTAGATTATTATTGGGAATTTCCATCATGATGAAATTCATATTGTATCAAATGGATGTTAAAAATTACTTTCTGAATGAGTATCTTAATGGATAAGCTTATGTTGAGCAACCAAAGGGATTTATTGATCATAGTTTTCTAGATCATGTATACAAGTTAAAGAAATCTCTTTATGGGTTAAAGCAAGCTCCAAGAGCTTGGTATGAAATATTAATTGAGTTCTCGATCAATAATGGATACCATAGAGGTTGAATAGACAAACCTCTATTTGTGAAAAATGATAGAGGAAACCTCATGGTAGCCCAGATATTTGTTGATGACATTGTCTTTGGTGGAATGTTAGACCAGATGGTGGAACATTTTCTCCAACAAATGAAGTCTGAATTTGAGACGAGTCTTGTAGGAAAATTCACTTATTTTCTTGGTCTTCAAATAAAGCAAATGGAAGACAACATTTTTATATCTCATAGCAAGTATGCTAAGAGTATTGTGAAGAAGTTTGTGCTTGAAAATGAAAGCCACAAGAGAACTACAATTTCAAAACATGTGACAATAACCAAAAATGAAAAGGGTGTTGATGTAGATCAAAGTTTATACAAAAGCATGTTTGGTAGTCTGCTCTACCTCACAGCAAGTAAACCCGAAATTACTTTCCCTGTAGGTGTTTGTTTTATATATCAAGTTAAACCCAAGGCTAATCATCTTACTCAAGTGAAGAGAATTATGAAGTATATAAATGAAACTTGTGACTATGGTATTTTATATTCTCAGGGTACTAATCCTATACTATTAAGGTATTACTATACTGTTTGGGATGGAAGTGAAAATGATAGAAAAAGTACATCTAATGGATGCTTCTTTCTTGACAAAAATTTAATTTGATGGTTCAGCAAAAATCATAATTTTGTCTCATTATCTCCTGTAGAAGCTGAGTACATTGCTGCAAGGAGCAGTTGCACTCAATTGGTCTGGATGAAACAAATATTGGAGGAGTACAATGTCGAACAAGATGTCATAACATTATTCGGTGACAACTTGAGTGTTATTAATATTTCAAAGAATCTTGTGTAACACAATATAACCAAGAACATTGACATTCGTCATCATTTCATCAGGTAACTTATGGAAAATGAAGTTGTAAATCTTGAGCATATAGCAATTGAAAAACAGTTAGCTGACATACTCCCTTCATTCTCTTTTATAAGCAAATTTTACTTTTTAGGTAAATTGAATAAATGATGTATTTGGACTATATAAAGACTAGATACATCAATTATTTAATGAACCTAAAAAGTAAACTTTGCTTATAAAAGAGAATGGATGGAGTATTCACTAAGAGTTTAGAGGCAGTTCAGTTTGAAAAGTTAAAGGGTGCTATTGGTATTTGCGTTTGTGAGAGTCTATAGCAGTCAAAGCTAAGGAGCCGTGCAAGGAGAACAAGAAAGTATCTCTCTCCTATGGTCCGTGGTGCATGTGAAATGAGGTTGTGTATTCCTATTTCAAATTCTCCCTTTAACTGGTCCATCGCTACAAGCAAGTATACTCCTCTCTTTCTCTATTGTACTCAGAAAATTGTTCACTCTGTCTTCTTTCAAGTTTTTCTGTTCCTTTAAAAAATGAGTCAATCATTTGGAAAAGGTAAAGCTAAGGAGGTCAAAATGCTGGAAGACAAGTTTGGGAAGAAGGATCGGGCTCTAAAATCAAAGAAGGCTGAAACCAAAGTGGAAACACATGTTGAACCATTTGTTGGAGCATCTGTGCCTGAGAAGAAGTTTATTACAAAGACGAAGTCTTTGAAGAAGAGACATGTTCAAACACTTGATTCTGACTCAGATGTTGAAGAAGACTGGGCTATTTTCATTGAATCGGGTAGTTGGTCTGAAGACCAAATGTGAAGTTTGAGAATTCCAAGTATTTTTGTTTTAGTTTGTTTGACCCTTGTATATGAACATGTTATTTGTTTCTTTGTTCTGGATATGTAATGACTTGATAGCCTAGTTTTGTTGCCAATAATAATGTTTATTATGCTGGCTCTATTTTCTACACTTGATATGGTTAATGTTGCTTGTTCATGCCTTTGATTTTGTTCATGCCTTTGCCAAATTGTGGCAAAAAGCGAAAGTAATGATGCATATGGATGTTCTGATGTGACTTGGGAGTGATACATTATTTAGTTGTGTGCTCACATGTTCTAGCATTTGACCTTCTTTGAGAGCATGTAAGAATGTGAGCTTGTGAGCTTTGGTTTGTTTTGAATGTGTTATGACTGACTGACTACTAGTGGCTTTGATGTCATCTGACCAACTCTATTAACTTTGGGTGCATGCATGTTTGATTGTGTGCCTTACTGTATGGAAACATTATGATTGATGTGTTTTGATTGTGTAGCAATCACATTACTTATGTACTTCTGCCGCTGTTGTTGTTTGTTCTGAATGTTCTGTGTGTGGTTTGCTTATGTTGCTCTATTTGAGTTTTATCCATGCACATCTTGTAAATTTTGCAAGAGTTGATTTTGCCAAAATTTGCTAAAAGGGGATATTGTTGTTCTAT
Source organism: Vicia villosa (assembly GCF_029867415.1). Lineage (NCBI taxonomy): Eukaryota > Viridiplantae > Streptophyta > Magnoliopsida > Fabales > Fabaceae > Vicia > Vicia villosa. The sequence continues at coordinate 38,106,924 of NC_081183.1, read as the reverse complement.
GTGATTGACTGCATTATACAAAACATCATGGAATGTACAAGATGTTTGATGAAGAAAGGACACATATGGGGCATAATGTTCGAGCATGTGCGCAACATCTGTGCCTGAGAAGAAGTTTATTACAAAGACGAAGTCTTTGAAGAAGAGACATGTTCAAACACTTGATTCTGACTCAGATGTTGAAGAAGATTGGGCTATTTTCATTGAATCAGGTAGTTGGTCTGAAGACCAAATGTGAAGTTTGAGAATTCCAAGTATTTTTGTTTAGTTTGTTTGACCCTTGTATATGAACATGTTATTTGTTTCTTTGTTCTGGATATGTAATGACTTGATAGCCTAGTTTTGTTGCCAATAATAATGTTTATTATGCTGGCTCTATTTTCTACACTTGATATGGTTAATGTTGCTTGTTCATGCCTTTGATTTTGTTCATGCCTTTGCCAAATTGTGGCAAAAAGCGAAAGTAATGATGCATATGGATGTTCTGATGTGACTTGGGAGTGATACATTATTTAGTTGTGTGCTCACATGTTCTAGCATTTGACCTTCTTTGAGAGCATGTAAGAATGTGAGCTTGTGAGCTTTGGTTTGTTTTGAATGTGTTATGACTGGCTGACTAATAGTGGCTTTGATGTCATCTGACCAACTCTATTAACTTTGGGTGCATGCATGTTTGATTGTGTGCCTTACTGTATGGAAACATTATGATTGATGTGTTTTGATTGTGTAGCAATCACATTACTTATGTACTTCTGCCGCTGTTGTTGTTTGTTCTGAATGTTCTGTGTGTGGTTTGCTTATGTTGCTCTATTTGAGTTTTATCCATGCACATCTTGTAAATTTTGCAAGAGTTGATTTTGCCAAAATTTGCTAAAAGGGGATATTGTTGTTCTATGTGATTGACTGCATTATACAAAACATCATGGAATGTACAAGATGTTTGATGAAGAAAGGACACATGTGGGGCATAATGTTCGAGCATGTGCGCAACATCTGGCGCTTGACAATAAACAAATGTTGTTGCTTTATGTACAACATGATTTATTGCTATCTTTTAGCAATGTGTGATTTAAATTTGTTTGACAGATTGAATAGGATCAAATCTATTTAATTGGAGATTTAAAATTGAATAAAAACAAATTAAATTTTTTTGGAGGTTTTAAAAAATACAAATCAAAACAAAATCCTCTACAAATCTAGACGTGATCAAATCTTATGCCTATTGGAGAAAGTTCCAGATTGCGCTATTGTTTAAGGAGACTCAAATCTAACTGAAGTGTGTGTAAATATTGAATAATCTTCGTGTTAGAGTTTTTATTTTGAGTCTTTTGTGAGTGTTAGTGTTTGTGCACCACTCTAGAGTTTGCATTCATATAAAGAATTTCTTCACCCACCTCCTAACCTTCTTGCCCACCCCTGGTGAATTTACCACACCACCCCTTGTTTCGGAAGTTCATTTTCGAAAAGGTACTTTTTTTTGTAAAAAAGGTGTTTTCGGAAATGTATCTCCGAAAACGTGTTTTTTTTAATATAAAATATTAATTTCGGAGATACATCTCCGAAATAAAGTTACTTTTCAGAAAAATGTGGTGTTTCGGAAGTTCATATCCGAACACACCCCCCTTGAGGGAATTCGGAAATGAACATCCGAGTTTATGTCTGGACACAATCAAAATGAAAAACAACAACGATTCGCTTTATTTAATCGGGTGAAGATTACAACGATAATATTACTGAAAATTAAAGTTACATATTGTTGAACACGGGTAGGTGGGGATGAGTCAACATTTTGATAACGTCGTCCGCCGATCTTTGAAGTTTCGCGTCCAACTCGATCGGGCCTTTCGAAGAAAATCGGTCGAACGTTGTCCACAAAACCGCTAAATCTTCGTCGTTCTTGATCTCAAAAGGTGTGAACTTAATGCCTCCCTCGTCGTTAAGCGATGGCGAGCGGTACTCGAGCTTGACAACCTTTCGATTCTCGGGATAACGCAAAAGCGTGTTGAGCGACGGTATCAACTCCGCAAACGGCGTGTCGCGCGAGAAGCGAAATTGGAACGGCATCGGGTAGCCGGTTTTAAAGTAGACGAATGCTAGGTGGGGGTAGGTTTGTGTCATTTGTGTTTTATGGTGTGAAGAGGATGAAGAAGAGTGTGTAGTATTTATAGACTTATTGGAGCATTGATGGCCCAACAAACCTTATCCTGCCTCAGGGGACATTTCGGAAATGAACTTCCGAAAATAGGCTCCAAACATGTATATTTCGGAAGTTCACTTCCGAATTATGCAGAAACAGACTTAAATTTTACATTTTGTTGATTGCTTAGTGTGTTGTGTAAATTGAACAAATGAAATTGACATTAAACATAAATTAGACAAAGATGACATAAAACATACTTATATTATATATGTATTGAATCGGTCCGATTTTACATGATAAACAACAATACATACAAAAAATGATCGTTACAAACAAAAACGATCCGGAACAAACTAAAATTCACCGAACCAATCGGTGGATCCTAAGTCCAAAATAGGCACGTTCTTCGATCGCTCTCTATTTTGCTCGCGCTCTTTGCTCATCATTTCTTCAAACTCCGCCATTCTCGAAACGAACGGATCCGGCCAAGTCTCCGCCTCATTTGAACGATGTGTCGTCCATTGACAAGAAGTAGCCGGTATAGGACAACCCGGTTTTAAAAAATCTTGAACGAAGTGCCGCGATCGTAGATACCCGATGCATATGATGCGGCCCGACGCGTCCAACGGCGGCCGACTATGAAGTGGAAAGAAAGTCTCACTTAGCCCAAACCTCATTAAATCGACGCACACCATATCATATGCACTTGCTATAAGATGACCCATCTCGGGGAATGACATCCACTTCGAAACCGGAGCGATACCGGTAAGTGATGGATAGGGGTGGGAATAGGCTGGGCCGAGATAGGCTTTGCCAAGCCTGAGCCTGGCCTGCTATAATATTCAAAGCCTAAGCCTGGCCTGTAGCCTATCATAGGCTTATTTTTTTGGCCTGGGCCTGGCCTTTTTGAAGGCCTGATTGGCCTATTAGCCTACTTAAAAGCCTATTTCATTTGAACATTTGTAAATAAGTCATTCAACTCGTCTTTATATAGACTAACAAATTAAAAGATCAATGAGATTAAATGTTTGTTTGCATTAGTTTATTTGAGTTTACCTAGTAGCATAAATTTTGTGATATTATTTATTTGAGAGAACTCATCGAAACAACTTATGACATTGTTCATAAGATTCTTTTCATCTTATTTTCATAATTTCTTCAAGATAACTAAAATTTATTTTTATATTTTTAATTCAAAATAATAAATATAATATAATAATAATACAATTATTCATATGTATTTAAATAGGCCGGCCTCTTAGGCTTAAAAGGCTTTTTACGTGGCCTGTGGCCTAGCCTTTTTAGCTAAATAGGCTTATAAAAAAGCCTAGGCCTTTTCTATTTATCTAAAAAGCCTGGCCTGACCTAGGCCTATGTAGGCTGGGCCGTAGGCCCCTGTTAGTCGGCCTGGCCTATTCCCACCCCTAGTGATGGAACAAGTGCATCATGAATTTTCGCAAACTTTTCTTGATTTTCATATAGTCGGCCGTAGATGTCCCGATAGGAAGTCAACTCCGCAATGAGTTCCCGTCGGACTAAAGTGTGATTGTTTTCCCCTTTACCGAGCAAACCCGCAACGGCCCGATATCCACAATTGCCGTCGCCTCCAACATCAACGCTGTTATCGATATATTTGTGCATAAAAAGTGGCATATCATCAATGTAGACAATGGGTGATTTTTTTATCGGCGGTGTGCGAGGTGGCTTCGAAATACGGGCACCTTTGTTACCACTACACTTGGACTTCGGTGTCTCATGAATTTCCGGGAACGATTCATCAACATGTTCAAAGTAGGAAGGAGATTGTTTTGTTGACGTGTCATCTTGTGTAATTTTGGACTTTTTCGGTGCACCTTTCGTTTTAACCGGTTGAGATGGCGGTTTCAAATCGGTGGTCTCCGAAAATGCGATCTTTCGCAATTGTTCTTTTATGTGCATTTTTGTTGTGTCGTCCGCTTTAGCAAACTTCTCCATTATCACTTCCAACTCGTCGGAGATGGTGATTTTGGAGTCATTTTCCTTCGGCGGGGCAAAATCATCAAAACGAAGTTTCTTCCAATGGTCGGCTACCTCATCCATGCGTATTGGTGAATTCAACTCCTTCTTTTTTGAAATTATACAAGCACACGGAAGGCCGTATGTAGTTCTAATGGTGCACCCACATAAAGAACTATCCGTCCCCGTGGTCTCCGACCGCTTAGCTTCATGAAACAAAAAATTCAAACCCGTTCGAGATATGTTGTAAATCAATTGGGAGAATAGAATTTGGCCCTTATACCGGTGTTCCATAACCGTCTTGCTCCGACCGAACGATGTTTGAATTTCATTGTGTTGATTTTCAAGCATTTGGTTCACGGTGTCCCATCCCCGACACAAATCTCCCTTGCTATCACCCAACCACCTCTTGAAGACCGCATGTGCGGATTCAACTCGGTTAGTCGTGGTGCAACCAAGATGTCTAACCCGATTTGTCCAAGCGCACACGACTTTTTCTCTAACTTTGTCAAGAATGGTGGATTCGACGTAATGACAAAAAGTCCTAATGGAACCACACAAAGACCTAAAGTGTACCAATTTCTCGGTATACACCTCTTCGGAGTATGCATCCAAAATTTCCCTCCATGCCGCCATTATCCTATCAACCACAACACCGGCTTTGACAACTTTACCATTTTCATCCGGCCTATCTTTTGTCCCAACCGCGGGTTTCAACTTGCTTCTCACGTTGTAAGTTATGTGATACCGGCAAAGTAAAGCGGTAGATGTTGGGAAGACGGTATCGACTGCATTCATCAAAGCATTGTCCCGATCGGTGACAATGACGTTTGGCATAACCTCTTGATCAACTAACAAAGACTTGCAAATTCCCAAGGCCCACGTAAAGTTGTCTTCTTTTTCACACTCCAAAAAAGCAAACCCCACCGAATAAGTCTTGTCCGTCGAGGTCACACCGACGATCTCTAGAAGCGGAAGCCTATATTTGTTTGTCTTGTACGTCGAATCCATGACTAGAACGGTTGGAAATGTGTTGAATAATTTGATACTTTCGGGATGAGTCCAAAAAATATCACGCACCGTAACTTTATCCTCGGAGGTTCGGAAGCTTGAAACATATTTGTTATCGTCTAGTAGTTTCAAAAGTTGTTGCATTTCCGACCAAGGGCCCATATTCAATACTTTGAGATTGTGCCGTTCATTGTAAACTTGCTTGATATTTGAAACGCTATCCAGATTCTTACGCTTCAAATCGGCAAGTATGTTGCGAGGCGCCACTTTGACTATCGTTAGGTCCGATATCACATTCCTCTCTTCGCGGGACAAACGGCACGCCATTGGATGTCCGTGTAACTTGACATCCAAGGCAGGATTATGAATTCCACAAATTACGGTTAACCGCCACAAATCATCAACCCTCCGAGTAGCACGCAACTTAAACGGACAACCGCACTTTCTCGATCCCGTGTCCTCGTGTTTTAGCACCCGGTTTGATTGTACATAACTACCACCCCATTCGCAATTCAAAACAACGAAAGCTTTCCGCCTACTATTTCCGTTGTCCGACCTTAAAATAACAATTCCAAATCCATGTTTGTTAGCTTCCTTCCGAACCCAATCAATCAATTGTTCGCGACTACCGAAGCTCCGATCATTTGTAAAATGTTGCCGAACATCGACCGCATTGATCATAGGAGTAACGTCAATAACCGGATCGTTATTAACGTTGACAATTTCCGGAACTAATACTCCATCGTCTTGCACAATGTTGTCCGGATGCACCATACCTAACAAATGAATAAATTAGCAAAATTGGCCAAAACTGTTTTTTTTAACTGCCAGGGCATATTTCGGAAGTTCATTTCCGAAATTTATTAGGTAATATATTTCGGAAATGAACTTCCGAACCATATCAGTTTTCAGCATAAATTTGTTGAATCAATGTAGTGAAATAGGGGATGAAATGAGAGATGTTTACCTGAAATTGTAGCTTTCTATGCTCCCTTTAACGTGATCAACGGTTTGAAACTTGATTTTAGGGCGAAAAATTGATGGAGATTGATTGGGTTTTAGAGAGGGTTTTGAGAAGTTTTGGAGAAAAATGATGAAATAGTGAAGGAGGGAAATTTGTATATGCAGCAACAGTTTCGGAAATGAACTTCCGAAAATATGCACGGATTTTGAATTTTTTTTGACTTCGGAAATGTATCTCCGAAAACACCAATTTTTGGGTGTTTTCGGAGATACATTTCCGAAGTAAAAAAAAAAATAACTTCGGAGATTCATCTCCGAAGCAGGGGTAGTTTTGGATTTTCGCTGGGGGTGACCCCCATAGGGAGGTGGGTAAAGAAATTTTCTTCATATATTAAGACATAGAGTTTTGTTTATTAGTTGAGTTGTAATTCAACATTCAATATTTTGTTTTTTTGTATTAATCACTAGGGTTAGTGATTGAGAGAAAGTGGGAGGGATTCTCATATTGAGGGGGGGGGGGGGGGGGGGGGGGGGGTCCTAAATAGAAAGACACATGTAGAATTAAGAAGATGTGCGTTGAATAAGAGTTGTTAGTCTAAGACACTTTGTACTAATTCTATTGAGAGTGAATTCATTTCTTAGATTGGAAGCCCCCACCGAACTGAATTACGAATTTTCTTGTGTTCTTTAATGCTTTATGATTGATCATCTTGTTTTCTACTATTTGTCATATTCTAGTTTAAGATGTTGAACACATTGATTTAGACAAATGATAAAATTAAGTTAATTTTTATTTTGTAGAAAAAATTTTAGACGATACCAAAGAGTTGTGAGATGAGAATTTACCTTAAATATTTTGTTATATCACACAACTTCTCATTTCTCAAAGATAAAAGACAACTTATTTTTATACAACACAACATAAATTTCAATAATTAAAAATAATATATAAAAAAATCCAATAAATCCAATATTGATGAATTATATAAATTTTTTGAAGAGGAACTAACCCAACATTACAAGTTTTATATAAAGAACAATAGTTATGATATTCACAATAATAAAAAGAAACTTTTTAACAATGTTTGTCTTTAATTTAAATTTATATTCAACACTTTTTGTGTGTGTATTTTTCAAAAAAATTATTCAAAGGCAACTCTTTGGAATGACCACTCCAGTGCTGCTTCCACCAACATTTTTACAAGATGATTTTGGAGATCCTCTTAGATAAATGAGCTTTATATCATGAAGTTTGAGACCCTGGCATGGGTTGCTTTGACTGCAATCAAATTTGATAGCTACTGGACTTGCTGAAGTTCCTTTTATGTGTTCATATGATACTCCACTTATTTTCACTCCAGAACTCTGCTTTGAAATATAGTTTACACAACAAATAAAGTTATATTCAATAACATGAAATATTTTTGAATAAAAATAAAAACAATCATGTACAAGAATCTATTGTCGTGATTATAAACTAATTTAACACCATTATCAAAACTATTAAAAAAGATAACGACAGAGTAGAAATAGAACAACATCATGTAATAAATTTTTCGTCAAGGCTCATTCATAGTGGAATCTTCCAAATTTGCACAACATATAATCCCTCAATTTGATGACTTCTACGATCATTGGGAGATGTGAAAAGAGAATCTCCTCTAAAGAATAACTAGAGAAAAATCTTCACAAAAGTTCTCGAGTTCATCCAGGTCAAAAGATCTATTGGTTCGAGATCAATCTAGTACAAAATCTCACTCGATTTCTAAGTTCATCGTGATTAAAAGCTCAGTAGGTTTGAGATCATTTTGATAAAAATCCCGGGTTGCTTCGTGGTCAACTTGTGTAAAACCTCCGGTCGGTTCGGAGGATAGCCAACTCAAAAATTCATCTTGATTCGAGATCAGCCTGTGCACAATTTCAGTTTGGCTCAGAGACTAACTGCTCGAAGCTCTGTTCGTTGTTTGACGTGAAGATTAACCACTTCATTATTCACTTTAGTTTTTGGTTAGAAGTTAGCTTGAAACGTCATTTCTTTGTATAAGGGAGTTCCTTGGACTTAAATTTCTAAAAACTCTCGAGCATTATTGGACGCTTTCAAGATCAGTTCTTAGAGAGAGCATTAGATCACTTCTTTAAAATCAAACCTCTGTAAATTTTTTTGGTGTCATTTTCTCTTTCCAGATCTCCTTTACTTTCTACTTAATTTCTTTACTCTATTTTTCCGCTGTACATTGAAACACTTTTGATAAAATATTTTCAAACTCTAATTTAAAAAATAATTTTATTTTAAACTATCGTTTTTAAAACCTCCACAATTCACTCCCTCTTATGCAACAACTACTAACTATAAGCCGATGAGTGCTTGATGTGCTTAATTTCCTCTAGACCCAGATCTAGCTTACTTTGTGTGTTTAATATCCAAATATATGGAGAGAGGTCAATAGAGATTCACTTGGCTGCACCAAGAAGAATTCTCAGATATCTCAAAAGGACATTGAGTCTTGGTATTCTATTCAAAAGAGGAGTGATGAAAGAGCATCAAGGATGGTCAAATTCAGATTATGATGGTGGCATTGATGACAGGAAAAACACATCAGGTTATGTCTTCATGCTTAGCTCAAGAGCCATCTCATGGTCATCTAAAAAAACCTATGATAATAGTTTATAGATTTCATAGTAACTTCATCTTGTGCCTATCGCGGAATTCGGCTTAGGAAAATTCTGCAGCAGTTGGGGGCATACATAAAGGGAGTGCATAATAATACTATGTGATAATAGTTCAACCTATGATGTCAATTCTACTTCCTTAGAAACATCATTCAGTTTCTTTAACATGTTGGATCCATATAGGCTAAAATTGCTTCTTCTAATCAAACAATAAACATTTATTCAATTATCCTAACATCTAAGACAATTGTAGTAATCAATTGGTATTGATAATATGTAGAGAAAGTAATTAACCTGGTGAGGACATTCCCTGTTGGAGCAATATCTTTGATCAATAATGATTGGATTGTAAACATTTTGCATGATGAGGTTCCTAAACTCAATGTCTCTTGCATATCCATTGCTTGGTTTTGCCCATGATTTTATCCTAACACCATTGTCTGTTTTGGTAAACACTGAATCTGTCACTGTTACATTCTCAACTCCGGCTTCATTTGAATAGCTTCCCAAACTTCCAATACTGCATTTATATGACTTCTTCAGATTCGTTAAATAATCAATGTATCTGATCTATATAAAAGTTATGGTAACGACTTAATTACCTAATGCCATGACCAGGGCCACAAGCGATTCGCTCGATCCACACATGAGTTGAACCTTGATTTATGGATATGCAATCATCACCAGTCATGATGGTAGCATGGCTGATAGTAACTAGAGTTGAAAATTGCACATTTATTCCATCTGTGTTTGGGCTTCTACTAGGAGCTCTGATATTCACATCTTTTATCACAACATTTTTGCAATGGTCCACTGCTATGTGTATTGACTTGCTGTTTAATGATGTCAATCCACTCACCAGCACATTCTTGGACCAACTAAATGATATAGACTGCAAAATAATGAAACCGCGTTAGTGTAGACCTGAGTCTGAGTCTTGAGAGTAGACCTGTGAGTCTGAGTCTTGAGAGTGTGTTTTTCTCAAAATCTCAGGTTAAAATTCCGCTAGGTGTTAATAATTTATGTATTGCGCCGAGCCATATACCGAGTTTTCAAAATAAAAAATAATTAAAACATATAGACATACCCTTGCTCCAGGAGGACAATTCTTTCCAGCTTTTCTACAATGCCAATAGTCATCACCCTTTCCATCAATAGTGCCACCATAAATAGAAACCCTATTAACCTTCATAAACAAGATCCAATATCCTGAACTACCTAGTGACACATAATTTGAAGGTGCAACTATAGTACCATCAATCTTAAAATCAATCTTGTTCATGCAAGGGCCCCAAAATGTGACTTGTTTCAGCAAGAAACTTCCTTGAGGAACATATATTGTGGATGCTTGATTTGATTTGCATGCTGAATTCCATGCACTTAGAAAATGCTTGGTTGAGTCTTGTTTGCCATCTGGTTTTGCACCATAGCTAACCACATTGATAGATGCAGCATTGGAAGCTTCAAAGAAGATGGTGATGAATGTGGCTGAAAATAGAAAGATGTGAATTTTTTTATGAAACATTGTAATGATGAGTTTGTGATAAGATTATGAATAATTGATTTATTTATATTTTTGGTTAAATGTACAAGGTATATATGGTGGACAAGCACAAGGATGATATTTATTATCACATGGTTGGAAGTACAAACAAAGTTAAGTATGAGTTAAGTTGCTTCATAATCTCATATTTTCAAGCCTTAATTCGTTGTATAACATATGCGCCCAAGAGGATTAACAGAAGAAATTAAGATATAGAAGAATTAAGTCATTATTTAGTGAATTTAATTTGTCATAATTAAATGACATTTGACATAATAAATTACATTTGTTTTAACTGCAATAAATTTGTTCAGAATTAATAAAATTTGTCTTAAATATAGTTACACACTTGTCATTATTGGTGACAATTGTTACCAACTACCATGACACTTTTATTAGTTGTTGATATTTGTAATTTAGTAGAGGTCAAATGAATGCATGCATGGTGAAATTAGTGGGAATAATTCCATGTGTACGGAAATTAGGATGGTGAAGGTCATGTGTAAGGAAAAATAAGGATGGTGAAGGCCATGTGTAATGAGTTAAGAATGATTAAGATCATGTATTGAATAATTGAATGATTAATTTTGCATGCAAGCCAACTCATTTTCCCAATTTTCTTTCTAAATTCTGTACCTTCATTTTCATATCATTTATTAGAGATGATATGGTGCAAATTGAATCAATTTTGAGATAAAAATTTATTTGAACTTAATTTAGTTTTGATTGATTGATTAAGAAAAATTAATTCAATCCGATTTATTTATGTGGTTTAATTTAGATCAATTTTTAAATATTTAAATTTAGAAAAACCTAATCTAAAGGTTCAAACTTTTAAATTTTAATTAAAATTATGATAATATATATTTAAAAAATATATATTTTGCTCAAATAATTCCATCTATTTTACAATTATGCTCTACTCATTTTTATGATATAATAAAAATATTCAAAAATTAATTTATTATCAATTTTGTTGAACATATATTTTATCTCATATAAAAGAAATTTTTAATTATTTAAATTGATTAATACTTAAGTCATTGTGTTTCATTGACTATAAATTAATAAGTATTTTTAAATAATTTTTAATCGGTATTTAAGTTCATAAGAATTATAAATTACAAACATTTTTCAAAACTTACATATTTCTCATTTTACAAAGTAAATTTTAGAGGTAAAAGAAAATTAAACATAATATTTTTTATGTATATGAAAATTTTAATTTGATTAAAACTAGAACCAATTAAAATTGTCACGAATAATATTTTGAAATTATTGAATAGTCGACTCATTTTAGATAGATGATTGACCATTACAAAAATTTATATATTTTATTATAATAATTTTTATTTTATTTAATTTAAATTAATAAAATGCATATCAACATGAAAATATATATCCTAACCATTAACAAATATAAGTAATTCATTTATAAAAGATAATAAGGTAAGAACAGTCACATATTGTAAGTTAAAAAGAAATAATATTATTTTTTAAATTAAAAATTTAGGCTGTTAAATTAGTATCACTAAAGCTATAATAGAAATGTGTGATGTAACACCCTTCTAAACCTCGCGGCAATTTAAATAAATAATTAGAGTAAAAATATAAACACAAGGGTGCCACAATTATTTAAAAACAAATAAACCAATTATGGTCGAAGTCATGCTTCATTAGGAAACGATTTACCAAAACATAATCATATTTATCACATTTTCAATACTTCACAATGACTCATAGATTCACGCTAAGATAATTAAATAAATAATTAGTCTAGAATTTGGGGTGTTACAACTATCCCCCACTTAGAATATTTTCGTCCTCGAAAATTTATCCGATTCAACTACTCCAACTACTTATTTCATCCTACTAATCAACTATCATCTCCGAAAGGCAACCCCATGTATGATTCAACAATTCATAACATCAATGGCGAAAACAACACGAATGCTACTCAAGTAACACATTATACAACTTAACATCACAACAGAAAGAGTAACCAACTTAGGAATTCTCCGGTTTAAGATCTAGAACACAACAACATAAGAACACACAACTTAAACACAACATCAACGCAACCAACCTACCAACATCATTTTTACTCATACTTTCAATCACCAAAACCGACATAATAAAGATTTTCGACTTAACTCTTCGAAAGTTCTGTTCCAACAGGTATTCTACGCCCTCGTAGTTACCGAATACTTCAAACTTAGATCTGTAAGACAACACCTCGAAACATTCAACATAAACATACATATTCGTGTTCATTCATCAATGCACGAATACAAAGATGATAAATGTAAATCATAGAGACCGACTCACGACTCTATGCAAATGCAATGTGGTACTGACTTAATCATCTCAAGTTCACTCAGGAACTTATTGGAACCATCGTTCGTTACTTAATGTAACTCACCGTCGAGCATACGATGTTCACCCATTGCTCACACCCCACACGGGCACACAATGTTTATGGATTGCTCACACCTCACATAGGCACACAATCTGATTGCTCACACCCCACATGGGCACACGATGTTACAACGGATTCTCATTAGAATCATACAACACAAGAATGTACATCATGACGCTTCACATGCAAAATGACTCAAGACACTCTTGAAATGCATACATATTCACAATATATATTCATGCATTCATCTCATACCATCATGTCAATTACGCCAACTGCAACAAACTCATTCACAATTAACATGCATTTACCTTTAATTTAGACAATGCATTTATTCGCCAAAAGGCCACAATTCACAATGGATTCCACAATCTAGGATTCACTCCATAAGGCTACCCACAACACATCGTATAACAACACACACACAATTCTTTAAAAACAACCATTGACAAATCAATTAATACACAAGCGCTAGGCTTGACTTCAACCATTTCAACGTACATACTATACTAGTTGTCATGACACATCTATCCATCAATTACGATTCCATCTACTGTCAACAATAGATTAAGGGTGACCAGTTCCCCAATTTGCCAATAGACAGCCGGTAACCATAACAGTGGCATAGATAATCATTACCCAACGACAATAGCGTACTTCAACTTGTGCCCAAGTCCGTAAGCATAATGTTCTACCAATTCTCTAAGGCCTACCAAAGTCTTCTTAGTTTCCTCAATTCCAACCTCACCAATGATACAAAACATTCTAAATCCAATACACATTCTTATACACGCTCGTAGCACCACACAATTATCAATTAAACATTATTCTGACATCGGGAATTTCTACTACATCAAGTACAATCTGATTTCGGTTCGCTCCAATTGCAACTTTCATCCAAGTTAAGAATTTCAACCGTGCTAACCAACCAATCGTCTTTCTTTTATTCTCAGAACCTTTATAACCCACCTAGTTTCACACTTGGCCTCATTCAATTCACAACTCATCATTATTATCGCGATCTCTCTTGAATTCGTTCTCCTCTCAACATTACCATCTCATAACATCGTCACTATAATTATTCTCATTCTACATAAATTGTATCTCTATGCATTTTTTCGATACTGTCACATTCCTACAAATACCAATGTTTCATCAATATTTTACATTCTTCTTTACCTTTTCAATTTTTAGCAAGAATCACCCAACTTCAAACACAATTACAGACCTTCCAAGCACAAAATTATTTTCCAAAATGAAGGGAAATTCGTGTAGATTCCAGAACATCAAGAATCGCTCAAATCCGAGTTACGAGTAAAAAGTTATCATCCTTGCAATGGGACTGGTTCAGAATTCCCGTATGCAGAATTTTCCAAAAAGTAAGCATCAGACCCAATATTAAAATGCACATTTCTCCCTTTTCACAAACTCCCTAATGACAAATCTTATATGCAAACTGTAGAGAATTTTGTAAGCTTTCCAAAAAGTCCAGAATCGCTTCAATCCGAATCACAAGTAAAAAGTTATGCCCCTTTTACTGACAGCTGCTCCATAATTGCAAAAATCAGGATTTGGGATTGATCAACATAAGTTCCATCTCTCTCGCTTGCTTCCAAGATCTACCAACATCTTTTCTTTTCATCCAACTACAAAAATCACCCGACTATAATCCAACTATACTCAAGATATACCATCTACAAAATTAATCCATCGACTATCATTTCCATTGAAATAATTCCTCATTCTCAATCAATTCACCGTCCATAATCTACACACATCTCAAACTCGACTGATACGAATTCATGAGTCCATACTCTCGCCGGTTCGCAACAACCTTGCTTCGATAACGTTTGCACTCTTACCATTAGCATCACCTTGAACCAACTTCTACATACTAACAATACGTCCGAGAGACAAACCTTTCAATTATTTCTTCCATTCGTTCAACTCTGACACTAACATCCCATGCAGTACCAACAAATAAGTCTAGTTCTAAGAACAAGTGTAACCGCAACTTCACCTCTTTCCAACATTATCCTGTCACAATTACATATGTTACAGCTGCTGCAACCATTTTTATAATAAAGTTCATCTCGTTAGCTTTCCGATGCTTCAAACGAAACTCAAATTGGATGTCCAGAACTCTAGTTATGAATTTTTGAAGTTTCAAAACGATTCAACAATTTTCCTGCGCCTTGCTTACGGAAATTCCGCTCCAAAACTCATCATCTTCAAATCAATCACATTACAAATAGCCCCTTATCATATCTCTTCGCTTCCAAACTTCTCATAACTTGAACAATACATTTCATCGCCGAAGTTCGATTTCCGAAACATCACGACAGCAACCCTCTTTGCAAACTTGCAACTGAATCTCTTTTGAGAAGCAAGGCTTCTCCCCCACTTCGCTCAAACCAAATCCTACAACAAAACAAAAAAGTACCGACAGTGATTCACTCACATGTCGCGTACCAAGGGATAATACGCCGATAGTATTCAATTGTCGCGCGACTCAACTAACTCGACATTTGGTCGGACGAACCGACTTGCTCTGATACCACTATTGTAACACCCTTCTAAACTCCGCGGCAATTTAAATAAATAATCAGAGTAAAAATATAAACACAAGGGTGCCACAATTATTTAAAAACAAATAAACCAATTATGGTCGAAGTCATGCTTCATTAGGAAACGATTTACCAAAACATAATCATATTTATCACATTTTCAATACTTCATAATGACTCATAGATTCACGCTAAGATAATTAAATAAATAATTATTTAGAATTTGGGGTGTTACATGTGATCCATTTAAACTATTTCTATTAGGCGGGTATATGAGTATATGGTGCAAAAAGTAAAATTTTGGGGGTTCAAGAATTAGATAAGCACGCGTATACTAGGATGTAGAGTTGTCAAACTAGACTATCCGACCTTAAATAGACTGATTCTGACGGACCTAGACTTTTAAGGGTTGGGTCAAAAAAACCCTGTTATAATATGGGCTCGAGAATTACTACCCGAGTCTAGTTCTAGATGGACTTCAGGTTACTCGACCATAAACAGACTTTTTATTTAAAAATATTAAAATAAAACCCCCATTATATTTAGGAGAAAACTTACCTACAATTCCTTAGGTGTGGTTAATACTATTTGCCAATGAAAATATGACAAGTGTACTTTAACATCATTTAAAGAGTGAAAATATGAGAAAATTGCATATGTGTAAGAGAAAATTGTACACTTGTCATATTTTAATTTGAAAACAGTACAAACCACGCATAAGAAATTGTATATAAGTATTATTCTTATATTTATTATAAATAAAATTAAAAAGTATATTATTTTAAACATAATACGTTTTTTTTAGTACTACATTATCTTTTATAAATATTATAATGTATTTTTAAATACAGTGCATTTCTAAATTGTATAAAATGATACTTGGATATTTGACATAAGAGAAAAACTAATAGAATACACTGAAAGAATGTTGATTATATTAATGTGTAATATTTAAAAGAGAAAAATTAAATAGAATAGAGATAAAATTTGTGAGGTGAGAAAAATTAATGTATTATTTTGAAAAATTAAAATATATAGCTATGCGGACCTAATGGGCTACCTACAGTCCATATGGACTAGCTCTAATGGGTAGCAGGCTTTTTAGTGCTGACCTAAAAAAGCCCTAAAAAATGGACTCTAATTTTAAGGCTCAAGCCCTCTAATTTTGACAGTTCTACTAGGATGGATCCTCTCCCATGGTATGTTAGTTCAGTGAAGTCTCAACCCCGCACTTAAAAACAGAATATATAAAAATATATGAAAATGTATTTATTTTTTACAGTACCGTGATGTTTTAAAACGAATCAACCACATTAGAAAGATTGTGAAGATGCATTAATTTGATGAGCAATGGTTTCATGATGTCATGCAGTTATCTAGGCTGCATTATTTATGCATGATTGCTTATACTATTATTAACCATGGTATGTTGTTAGTTTTTGTGAAGAGATGACACTCAGAGACATCACCTTTTCATCTTCTTCATGGTGATATATTCATCATACTGGATGATGTGTAATACCTGCTACATCTTCTGATTAGGAGAAGACTATTAGACCACTACTCCTGATGCAATAAACCTAATGCACTAGAGATAATGGTGACTTATTTATGAGCTGACCAAGTGATGCCCAAAAGCAAATAGATGACACTAAGGGGTATCATGCTAGATTTGCATTTATGGAGAAGCTGTATATAAACCACCTGATTACGCCAATGGATGGTGATGATGCATAGATTTTACATCATAGAGCATGTGTATTGAGATCATGCCTCATGTATTTGGCTGACACATCCATATTTCTAGACAAAAGTGCTTATTACGTCCATATGGTTTACCTTAGATACTTCATTGACTTCGAGCATATTCATGAGTACAACTGAGGGGTGGCTTGTTTGGTTTACCTGTGCTCAAAGTTAGGCAAAGTTTGTCTTTCAAAGACCAGACATATGACAAGAAGTTGCACGTTATGTACAATAATATATTTGAACATTTATCGTTACTAATATTTCCTAACACTGTGCTACGCCTTTAATAGTATTTCATCTGCACCATTTTCAAGCGTGGATCCGCCAACACTTTCCATGTATCTCTGGATGGTCATATGTGGATGACTACTTTAAGGAATATCCACATGCTTGCACATTCGTTTCGCTCAGAGAGAATCAAGTGATCGATTCGTTTAGAGTGTTTCTTGACCGCACTGTAACAAATGATACACACTACACAACGTACGCCGATCATTGTCAGACACATCCCTTGGATGACCTTGTTAGAACAAGATTTGTTCTGATCAATTATCTTAGTTTTGATGATAACAATAATATGAATTTTGCTTAAGATAATATGGTACTCTAATCCAATGCAATTTCCTTTTCAGGAAATATATAAAGAGTATGCATAAATCAGCGCTCAGAAGCTTTGACTCAGAAGGTTCAGCATGCAACATCAGAACATGGTCTGGCAAGACATCAGAAGATGGTCGAAGCAGAATCAGAACATGGGTCTATGGAAGCATCAGAAGAACATGAGATCAGAAGCACTGAAGTTCTGATGGTATCACGCTAAGAAGCACTTCAAGGTCAGAAGATCAGAAGATGCTTTGCACCAAGCTGTTTGACTCTGATGATAATCAAACGTTGTATTTACAAACATCAGATCAGAAGAAAGTACAAGTGGCAGGCTACGCTGACTGACAAAAGGAACGTTAGAAGCTATTAAAGGCAACGTCAGTAGACACAGCGTGAACAAGGCTCGAGGTAGTTGACAAAAGCGTATAACATTAAATGCAAAGCTGTACGGAACACGCAAAGCATTTAATACATTCAACGGTCATCTTCTCAAATGCCTATATATATGAAGTTCTGATGAGAAGCAAGGTTAACGATTCTGGAACAAATCAACTCATATTAACTTGCTGAAACGCTGTTCAAATCAAAGCTCAGAATCTTCATCAAAGCTCACTACATTGCTGTTGTAATATATTAGTGAGATTAAGCTTAAACGTTAAGAGAAATATCACAGTTTGTGATTATAGCTTTTAAGAAGCATTGTATAACTCTTATTAGATTACATTAAGTTGTAAGGAACTAGAGTGATCAAGTGTTGATCAGAATACTCTAGGAAGTCTTAGCTTGTGTCTAAGCAGTTGTAATTAGAGTGATCACGTGGTGGTCAGGATACTCTAAGAAAGTCTTAGCTTGTGTCTAAGCAGTTGTTCCTAGAGTGATCAGGTTGTGATCAGGATACTCTAGAAGACTTAGTTGCGGACTAAGTGGAAAACCATTGTAATCCGTGCGATTAGTGGATTAAATCCTCAGTTGAGGTAAATCATCTCTGCGGGGGTGGACTGGAGTAGTTTAGTTAACAACGAACCAGGATAAAAATAACTGTGCAATTTATTTTTATCTGTCAAGTTCATTAAAGCTCACTTATTCAAACCCCCCCTTTCTAAGTGTTTTTCTATCCTTCAATTGGTATCAGAGCGCCGGTTCTAAGGTGCAAGCACTTAATCGTGTTTAGAAAAGATTCAGGAAGAGAAAAACGCTTCATTAAAAGATGGCTGGTGAATCTCAAGCAAATCCAACTCCATCTACATCTGGCTCTGCTGAGCAACACAATGGAAACAATGGTTATACTAGAGTATTTGACGGTGAAAACTTTGAATACTGGAAAGATAAACTGGAAAGATACTTTCTTGGTCTAGATGGTGATCTATGGGATCTCCTGATGGATGGTTACAAACATCCAGTAAATGCCAGAGGCGTAAAGCTGACAAGGCAAGAAATGAGCGATGATCAGAAGAAGCTTTTCAGGAATCATCATAAATGCAGAACTGTTTTGCTGAATGCTATCTCTCATGCTGAGTATGAGAAGATATCTAACAGGGAAACGGCCTATGACATATATGAGTCCTTGAAAATGACTCATGAAGGAAACGCTCAAGTCAAGGAGACCAAAGCTCTTGCATTAATCCAGAAGTATGAAGCCTTCAAGATGGAGGATGATGAAGACATTGAAAAGATGTTTTCAAGATTTCAAACTTTGACTGCTGGATTGAGAGTTCTTGACAAAGGCTACACCAAGGCTGATCATGTAAAGAAGATCATCAGAAGTTTGCCCAGAAGATGGGGCCCAATGGTGACTGCATTCAAGACTGCAAAGAATCTGAATGAAGTTTCTTTGGAAGAACTTATCAGTGCCTTGAGAAGCCATGAAATTGAGCTGGACGCAAATGAGCCTCAGAAGAAAGGTAAGTCTATTGCATTAAAATCTAATGTTAAAAAATGCACTAACGCTTTTCAGGCAAGAGAAGAAGATTCTGAAGAATCAGAATCTGAAGAAGAAGATGAACTGTCCTTGATCTCCAGAAGGCTAAATCAACTCTGGAAGAACAAGCAAAGGAAGTTCAGAGGCGTCAGAAGTTCAAAGAAATTTGAACGTGGAGAATCTTCTGATGACAGAAGATCTGACAAGAAGAAGGCTGTCTGCTATGAGTGCAATGAGCCTGGACATTACAAGAATGAGTGTCCGAAACTTCAGAAAGAAAATCCCAAGAAGAAGTTTCATAAGAAGAAAGGTCTTATGGCAACCTGGGATGAGTCAGAAGATGATTCAGACTCTGAAGATGAGCAAGCTAACTGTGCGCTGATGGCGACAGAAGATGATGGATCAGAATCTACATCAGAATCAGATTCTGAAGAGGTATTTTCTGAACTATCTAGAAAAGAGTTAGTTTCCAGTCTAACAGAACTTCTGGAACTCAAAGCTCATCTTAGTATCAAATACAAAAAGCTGAAGAAGCACTTTGAATTTGAAACTAAGAAGCTGGAATTGGAAAATTCTGAACTGAAGGAAAAAGTTTTAAATTTATCCAAAAATAGTGGATCTCCTTCTGAAACAGAAAAAGCCATTCCTAGCATGAATCATATTCTGAAAGAATATGACTTGAGCTTCAGAAAATTCTTATCTAGAAGCATAGGCAGAAGTCAACTTGCTTCTATGATATATGCTGTGTCTGGAAATAATAGAGTAGGCATTGGTTATGAGGGTGAAATCCCATACAAACTTGAACCTGTTGATAAGATGAAAATCACATACAAGCCATTGTATGATGAGTTCAAGTATGGCCACTCCCATGATATTAGGCACACATTACATGCACAGAAGTTTAACACTGTTCACACCAAGAAACATGTGACACAACCTAGGAAATATCATGAAACTCAGAATAAGAAGTATCATTCTGTTCCTCCTGTTAAATATTTTGCTAAACCCAAGTTCCACCAGAACTTGAAGAGAACTAACAAGAAAGGACCCAAGAAGATGTGGGTACCAAAGAAAAAGATTATTTCTTTTGCAGATTCTCTTGGTGACAAAGAAGATAACATACAACATGTCATGTCACCTGGACTCAAGATGTTCTCAACACTTGAAGAGAAGAAGGACTATTTTCTAAGTCCTGATACTTAAATCTGCTGGAGAAGCTAAGTGTGAAGGAGATCAGAAGAGCAAGTTTATTAGATCTGGAACCATCTGTTTAAGTTTGTTTCTAAAGCAATGGTGTTTCGTTCTTGAGTATTCTGAATGCTCTAAAAGCTACAGAATATAAAATAATTGAAACATTGATTGTAGAAGAATCAATCAATATCTGGTTTGATGATAAACTTGTTTCTGATGAAACAAAGCAGCTTAAGAATTTTGCAAATACAGTTTATCTTATCAGAAGATGCAGAACCAAGAAGCAAATCTCCAGAAGCTATGTATATCAGAAGGAATGGATCAGAAGATCATTCAGATTTACATCAACACACTTCAGAAGGAGCGTTTTCAGAAGAGAAACTTGATCAATCAGAAGCAGTGATCAGAATCAAAAGGTGTAAAGTCTATTCATATTCTACAACTGACATCCATTATCTGATGATGAACACGTGTCTGTGCGGTTAGTACAAAGCGTGCAGTTGAAAAGACGCCGACCTAGGTAACTGCTTTAAATCATTTCATTTACCATGTTCTCTCTCCTAATGTCATTTCTCATTAAATGAATAATGATTTCTTTAGTTTCAAATCTTTTAAATAACCCGCTTCATCTTCGTTCCCTCTTTCTCTCTCTCTCTCTTGTGCATCCCCCTTGTTGCGTTTTTTTTTTAAACCCTAGTTTTTGATTTTGATCTCAAAGCATAATCATCATGAACTCATCTTCTTGTTCATCAAACTCAAAAGAAAACCTCACCTCTACACAGATTCTTCTAAGCAAATATGAGTATGCTCCATTGAAAACTTGCTTAATACCCACGAAAGAACTGGAAGTTTTATGTGAAACTGCTGTGGACTTAAACAATCTTAAAGCGAATGGCTTTAAATGTGATGCAAGAATATTTGAACAAGGATGGTCTAAGTATCTTGATAGATTGGTTGGTCCAATTTATCCTGAACTTGTGAAGGATTTCTGGGTACATGCAACGGTTACCCCAACTGCCATCATTTCATTCGTGCTAGGGCATGAAGTGGTTATCACTGAAAAGCTCATCAGGAAGCTGTACAATCTGAAGGATGAAGAAGGCTGGACTGGTTTTCGACATGCATCAGTTGATTGGCCTAAAGTTGAACAACAAATCTCTCAGACTTGTGGAATTGACTCTAATAACACAGGCACCTTAAGGCCGTTTTATAGAGTATGGGCTGAGATTATTCTGGGTTCCCTTCACCACAGAAAAAGGATGCTCTCCTCCTCCTACATCAGTCCGGATCACAAGTATACTCTTTTCTGCATTGGCAAAAAGACTGAAATCAACATCTCCCATATTTTGTTTGAGAATCTGAAGACTTCTATCCTTGAGTCAAGAGAAGACGAAAGGGCGAAGTACCCTCATATTTCAAGAACGACTATTCCTTTTGGAAGAATGATTTCAGACATTCTGATTGAAAGCAAAGTGCTGGACTCCATCAGAAAACTCAATGCATCCCATTTGCTTGGAGTAGTTCAAGGTCCCATTTTCAATGGTGTGGATTTGTTCAGATTAGAACTCATTCGAAGTGTACCTTCCGTATGTTCAAGCTTTCCTGACATTCTCTCAAGAAGAGTTGCTGTTGAAGGTTTTGCCCCCTTGTTTCAAGAAGAACTGCATCAGACTGTCAAGCTTTACCTGGAAGATTGTGTTAGGAAGCAATCAGATATTGATCCTGCTTGGATCCGTGGCAGAATACTTCCGTCCAAGGCTGACCTTTTAAAGAAGGATCAGAAGGAACAAAAGGCTAGGTCTAAAAGAAAAGCCCGAGAAGACGAGGCTAAGGAAGCAAAGAAGTTGAGAGTCACCTTTGATCCTGACAAAGTAAACTCTGATGAAAGAAGAGATAAAAGGATCAGAGATTCCTTTCGCAGAACCAGATCCTCTTCTTCTGTTCAAACCCCCAGGCAGGTTTTCATTCCACCTCCTTCTGTCCCTAAACCATCTTCCCAATCACCTCCATCTGAACCAAAAATAAACTTCACCTTACCAAATCCTTCTCCATCATCCTTCTCCTCTCCTATTTTAAATCCCACACCTTTAAGTATTCTTCCTCCAACCCCTTCTGATAAATCTTTCTCACCTATTCCCTTTACAAATACTCCATCCTCTTCTCAATCTATCATCTCTGATATTCCATCATCAATCATTCTCTCAGATATCCCCTCTTCCTCATCCACCGCACCTCCATCTTCTATATCCCATCCCTTACCTACCAGAAAATCCAAACCTTACTGTCTTCTCTACCCTGACTACAAATTCACCTTCAATCCGCCTGAACCTGAACCCTATACCTACCTGGAACTTTTCAGACATGAGGTGATTAGCAGTTTAGACCTTCTGAAGGATGCATTTCTAAATGGTCTGGATGATGTTTCTACAAGAAATCTCTGGAGAAGATTTCGCAAGGATTTTCAAGTAGAAGCAATGGGAGTACAGAAAAGACTAGTGGTTGCTGCTCCTGGTTACCCTGGCTACCTTCTGGAGGATGATACATACTACCAGCCTCTCAGAAATTGTGTTGCGGCTGAGGAGAAACCCTTTGTGGATGAGATGGAACAGTTAAGACTGGCTGCTGCAATGGAAGCAAATCCATGCAAGGATATGGTTATCTTTATTCCTGATCATCCTGTTCTGCTCGGAGACATCAAGACACTCTTTAACTATCTGAGGGAAAATCCTTCTAAGAAAGGCCCAAGCGTGGTCATTCCGGAAGTTGTTGACCCTCCAGAAGTTGAAGGTCCTTCTGCTCCCAGGAATCTAGCTGCCATTCTTCAGGCACTTGAGAATGGAGACTCAGAAATTCCAGCTGCAGAATATGGAGATGCTTCTATGCAAGAAGCAGATGCTGAAGATCATGTTGCTGAATCAGATCCCGTTGAGGAAAATCCTGCAAATGATCTATCCATGGAAGCTACAGATCAATTTGCCATTCCTGTGGTTGAAAGCGGTGAAACTTCTTCTGATCAATCTTCTCGTCTTGCAAGGACTCTGGAAGAAATTCAGAAGAGACAGGATGAGCAAAGTTCACTCAATGCTGAGTTCAGAACTTTCATGGTGAGGCAAGATGGACACAACAATGAGATTCAAGAGATGCTGGCCAAGATCCTGTCAAAACTAGGGTCATAGATTGAGTCTGTGTTGTTTCTTTCTTTTTGCTGCATCTGTTTTTTTTTGTGCATCTTGTCTTTCTTCTCTGTGTGTACTTCTGTACCTGTTGGCTGCAATTAAATGAAATCATCCTTTTCCTCCGTGTGTTTTTTTTTGTTTGTCTCTGAATCTTTTCTGTTTTTTGATGATATGACAAAAAGGGGGAGAAATATGTGATAAATGATTTGATTTAATCAGTTGCTTTCACTAACAAGAACTGCAAGTTCTATATGGTTTAAGTGTTTTGCAGGTATAAAGAAGTGAAGAAAATCTTCAAAGCAAACACAAGAAGCAAAACCATAAGAAGCTTATGGAAACTGAAGCAAGCTGAGTGCTGTCAAGCTTCAGAATCAGAAGCACCGATAATAGAATTTGATCCAAAACTTGTCTATTTGCTTTGACAAAATTCTATTTGCTCTGATACATTATTTTTTAGCCTATATGGCTCTGATACATATCATGTGTTCTAATATACATTTTATGTTCTGACTCGTTCATGCTGACTTTTGTCGTTTAGTTTTTTGTTCTGTAACATTTCAGGATGTAGAGATGCTCTGATGATGCTCTGGTACATTCAACAATGTTCTGATACAAATCTAGCATGAAGTGATGATGGTAGAAATTCAAAGCTCTGAAGCTATCCGAGGGAAGCAGAAATCAGAAGCTGTGAATGTTCTAAAGATCCAGAAAACTCAAGTTCTGAAGCTGTCCTAAATGGAAGCAGAAATCAGAAGCTGTGAATGTTCTGAAGATCAAAGAAATTCAAGTTCTGAAGCTGTCCTAGATGGAAGCAGGAATCAGAAGCTGGGAATGTTCTGAAGATCAAAGAAATTCAAGTTCTGAAGCTGTCCTAGATGGAAGCAGGAATCAGAAGCTGTGAGTGTTCTAGAGATCTAAAGAAATTCAAGTTCTGAAGCTGTCCAATGGAAGCAGAAGTCAGAAGCTATGAATTCTCTGAAGACAGAAGCTTATGTGATCGTCTCTACCGAAATAATCAGGGAAGTCTTTTATTAAAGTTCTTCGAGTATTTATTTCAGGGGGAGATTATTTATCTCAGGGGGAGATTGTTAATCTCAGGGGGAGACATATTCACATGCTTATGCTATAGCTGTGTAATTTGTCTTTTTCCGTCTGCTCTTTCTGATCGCAAATTCATATCATTTATATATGTTTTTGTCATCATCAAAAAGGGGGAGATTGTTAGAACAAGATTTGTTCTAATCAATTATCTTAGTTTTGATGATAACAATAATATGAATTTTGCTTAAGATAATATGGTACTCTAATCCAATGCAATTTCCTTTTCAGGAAATATATAAAGAGTATGCATAAATCAGCGCTCAGAAGCTTTGACTCAGAAGGTTCAGCATGCAACATCAGAACATGGTCTGGCAAGACATCAGAAGATGGTCGAAGCAGAATCAGAACATGGGTCTATGGAAGCATCAGAAGAACATGAGATCAGAAGCACTGAAGTTCTGATGGTATCACGCTAAGAAGCACTTCAAGGTCAGAAGATCAGAAGATGCTTTGCACCAAGCTGTTTGACTCTGATGATAATCAAACGTTGTATTTACAAACATCAGATCAGAAGAAAGTACAAGTGGCAGGCTACGCTGACTGACAAAAGGAACGTTAGAAGCTATTAAAGGCAACGTCAGTAGACACAGCGTGAACAAGGCTCGAGGTAGTTGACAAAAGCGTATAACATTAAATGCAAAGCTGTACGGAACACGCAAAGCATTTAATACATTCAACGGTCATCTTCTCAAACGCCTATATATATGAAGTTTTGATGAGAAGCAAGGTTAACGATTCTGGAACAAATCAACTCATATTAACTTGCTGAAACGCTGTTCAAATCAAAGCTCAGAATCTTCATCAAAGCTCACTACATTGCTGTTGTAATATATTAGTGAGATTAAGCTTAAACGTTAAGAGAAATATCACAGTTTGTGATTATAGCTTTTAAGAAGCATTGTATAACTCTTATTAGATTACATTAAGTTGTAAGGAACTAGAGTGATCAAGTGTTGATCAGAATACTCTAGGAAGTCTTAGCTTGTGTCTAAGCAGTTGTAATTAGAGTGATCACGTGGTGGTCAGGATACTCTAAGAAAGTCTTAGCTTGTGTCTAAGCAGTTGTTCCTAGAGTGATCAGGTTGTGATCAGGATACTCTAGAAGACTTAGTTGCGGACTAAGTGGAAAACCATTGTAATCCGTGCGATTAGTGGATTAAATCCTCAGTTGAGGTAAATCATCTCTGCGGGGGTGGACTGGAGTAGTTTAGTTAACAACGAACCAGGATAAAAATAACTGTGCAATTTATTTTTATCTGTCAAGTTCATTAAAGCTCACTTATTCAAACCCCCCCTTTCTAAGTGTTTTTCTATCCTTCAGACCTAACCTTTTGCTTCGGGTGGTTGGATTGTGGGTCACACCTGTGTTATTCACATCTTCTTGAGGTAGTCATACGCCAGTCCGAGTTTCAATCGGGTATTCCAAGAGATCCCTCCATGTTAGTTACTTCGGCTATGGTCTGTACAAATATTAATGTGATGTTTGATGATTTATATAACCAACTTGTACCAGAGGAAGCACATAGTATATTCGACTACATCTAATGGTATTGCAGAGTATTACATTCTTGCATGACACCAGATTCTCACGGAGATCCACCTGGGCTAGCTCATCAAGAGATATTAGAGGAGAAATATGCTAAGGAATAACATGTCGTTGATGTTTTACATGCATGTTATTGTATTACTGATATTGCGTACGTGGATATAGATAAAGAAGAGTCTCTAGAAGACACTCTTGTGAGGGCTACTTTAGATGTCATTCTATCTGAGTCATTGATGACATTGCAATACAAAAGATAGAGAAGGCACAAGGGGTAAGATATATGCAATAGTTCACCTTTACTTATATTTTGATAGTAATTGTATTATGGTTTGTAATTTGTCATTTTGATAATATATTGGATTATGGATTGATTCTAATTTATAGTATTTTAATCTTAAAATATCAATGTATGATTTAATTGATGACAAATTTATTATGATAATATACTTATTATAAATTGTCTTTTGTAACACCCTTCTAAACCCTGCGGCAATTTAAATAATTATATCAGAGTAACATGGAACAAGGGTGTCACAATTTCAAATTTTAAAACAAACATCATACGTCATTGTCATGCAAACACTAAGGAGTTTCATCATAATTCATAGTGACTCATGTTAACACAGCGGAAAAACAATTATACGGAATAGTTCAACACCTTCGAAATTATATCCATCAAAACTCAAAATAAAGCAATAAAGTCATAAGACATAAACGATCAAAACTCGCGTCCCCAGTGTTACAATATCAGAGCATGACACCTGACGCTAAACTAGACACACTGACTCATGAGCTAATCCTCACCAAGTCGTAAAGTCGCTATCCTCAATCTGAAAATGACAACATGTAAGGGTGAGTCTCGTTCTCAATTAGTAAATATTATGCAATTCATAAGCAACAAGCATCATAATATATCGTTCACCCAATCATACATATTCAGATTCATAACTATTATTCATCAATTCATACAACAATAGATTACACCACATAACACTGAAATTCATTCAATCATGTTATGACAAAATGCATATGACTCAACTGACACTATGCATGTGGTACCAATAAACTATGGAATTAATCCACCTAACCAATCCATGTCTCATCGAGATACGGCCCACCGACACAAATTCCGCACAATGGGAATTATGTCCACCATCGATCCAAACATCACTGGAATCCATCGCCGAATGCATATGAATAAATGAACACACATAACATACTTAAAAACATCACCAATCACGATGAACAACTCATCTCAACACCACATCACCGAATAAGTATGTACATGTTTTCAACATCATTCAAATAGCCATGCATTCATCACAATCATAATAATAATCACAGCCAATTCATCAACACATCAAATACATTGTCACACCTATTTCATATGCACACAATGCTTAATTCTCACCAAGTAATTAAATCGAGTTTTTAAAAAATAAAGTCGGGCCACTGCCCATATTCATTGTTCATCATATAAAACATTTAATTACCTCTACAACGCCCAAAACGGCACTAAGAAAGGATACACGGTTCAAAAGTTATGATTTTCCAAAGTTTGGAAATATTTTGTATAACAGGGTCCGCCGAGCGACTCTCTAGCGCAAATTCCAGTAGCGTACTACCTTGGACTGCCGCTTAGCAGACTAGATGCGCTTAGCTAGCCTGAACGACGCTCACAGCCTCCGTTTAGCGAGCCTAGCTTCGCTTAGCGGACGTGCGATTTCTCAGAATCTCAGGTCTGCGACAGACCTGCGATTTCACACATCCATCATCCCAAATCGGTTCCAGACATTAGATACAGGCATACAATCATCATACATTCAATCATACACCATCCAACATCAATTAAACTCATCATTAACCAATAGTTCATGCAAATTTCATCAATTCAATCTAAATTATAACACCCTAACCTAACAATCCCAATATCTAATTGAACCAAACCATACATCAATCTACCTATCACTTAAGATCACATAAGAGATACTAAAAGGAAAAGTCTCCCCTTACCTTGATGGAGGTTCTTGAATCGATACTTGAACTTTGGGGTTTTTCCTCCTTCCTTTGCTCTTCTCACTTCTACAATTAAATCTTTTCTCCCAACTCTTCTCTTGCTCATTTCTTTTCTATTTTTCTCCATAATAAAATAATAATATAATTAGGACTAAGTGTAGAGCTTTTTACTCCTTACGCCCACTAATTACACCTCACACCCCCAAAAGTCCAATATTCTCTTCTTATTCATTTATTCCATTATTTTCAAAAATATGCATAAACTAAATTTTAATTAAATAATTAACCAAAATTCAATTTATCTAATAATTTAAAAATACGGGTGTTACATCTATTACATACCCAAACAGTTAGGCTCGAGTGGTAAACGAGCTCCTACTAAGGACGAAGTTCGGAGAATACCCAGTTCGATTCCTAGTGGGAACAATACTTGGCCAGTGTTATGACCTCTCGGCAACCAGAGTGCATAAAGCAATAGTGCGATTGAAAAAGCCAGTATGAATCAAAAAATCAGGTAGTGTATTAAAATCCATTATGTTTTGGAATATTTTGGATTTTTTGAAAACACCAGTAACTCATATAGGCAAAAAAATCGAAATTAGTTTTACTGGATTTTTCAAAAAATCTAGTAAAAAGTCATAGTTTTTTGAAAAATTCAATAATGTATTTTGAAAAATCCAATAAAATCTCATTATTTTTTGAAAAATTCTTATATTTTAAAATATCCGATAAAAACTCATGGTTTTTTAAAAAAAACGGATAAAAACTCAGATTTTTTTTTTAAAATTCAGTAAAATTTCAAAGATATTTTGAAAAATTCAATAAAAACTCATACTTTTTAAAAAAAATCCGATAGTATATTTGAAAAATATGATAGTAAAAACTCATAGATCCTCAAAAAATTCGATACAAACTCGTGAAATTCTTCAAAAATTCATTTAAAAATTTGAAAAATTTGAAAAAAAACACAAATTTTTAAAAACATAAAAAATCATAAAGAGTACTATAATAAAAATACTGTAATTGTGGGAGTGTGCGATCAAGGTAGAGGTGGCATAATAAAATCTCCAAAATTACAAAAGTTGTTCTTAATTGGGCTAAAGAGTATAACCCAATAAACAAAGGCCCAGCCCACAAAATAAACAGCAACCCTACACCCATCTCATCTCAATCTTGCGTTATAAATTTCAGCTTCAGGTACAACTCTCTCATCTTCTTCTTAGCAAACCCTAATTCCGAGTAAAATCTCTGATACATTCATTACGAATAAGATTGTAATCTGAAGCTTACATTACTCGTTTTCCCTTCCCCTGCAAATTATTCAATGCTTCAATCCTCTGTTTTTTGTTTAGATTATTATTTTCATAATCCCTGATTTGAAATGATGATAGTGATTGTCGCCCCAGTCTTAATTTGCACCACAATGGTGTAACATGGTGACTGACTTTTATATCTGATCTTCCATATTCAAATTCAATTTTATGTTTTATTATCTTTTCGATTATATAATTTCGAGTTTGTTCTTTTGATTTTTACTATTAAAATGAATGAGATGTGATGATGATTATCCATAAATACTGCACTTTGAATGATGATTACCACATGCACTACCATCTGATCTCTTCTGAAGTTTTTTATTTATTTTTGTTTTTATTGTTTTTATTATTTTCATTAATGTTTTTGTTTCAGAAATTTTTTCAAAGGTTTTTGTTCTAAAAGTTAAATGTTGTTGGTTTTGCATCGAAAAATGTTCGGCAATCAGTGATGATTTTTTTCATTTAATATATGATTAAAATGTGATTATTACACAAAAATCACCATCTTTCGGCTGAGGTTGCTGATAATCTTAATTTGTTTGGTAGAATGATTTGTTAGATCTATCAATTTTTATTTATTTCAAAATCATCATATGTTTTTCTATTGCTTGCTTCAATCCGTGTATATATATATATATATATATATATATATATATATATATATATATATATATATATATATATATATATATATATATATATATATATATATATAAAATGTGTGCTGTGTATTGTCAGCAAACTAATATTTTAATATAATTTGTTACATTTTAATAGTGTTTGTAATTATAGTTAACATATTACATATATATTTTTTATAAAAAATATCACAAATAAATAAAGCTTATAGATACAAATTATTATATATTATTTATACATAAATAAGATAAAATGTATTTTTGATGGAAAGTAAACTTTATGTTAAACAAATTTCAAATTCTCAAAATATTATTAAATTTAATTAATCATTTAATTATTGCTCTAAATTTATACGTTGTTATAGATTTAAAAGAATAAATATGTCAGTCAAACTAAGTTTCTATGTAATGGTTGATAGAAAAAAATTAAAAAAACTTTGAATATAAAAAAAAAGCATAATGTTGTAATGAGAAGGAGGCATATTTTTTTTAAGGAGGAATATCTAAATGGTAACTACAATAAATGGTAGTCATATTCAACTCTGTTGTTCAGCTGTCACTTTTCTTCTTCTGTATCCCTTAGAGAGGGGTGATTTAGGATCGTTTTTGATTCAAAATCACCTCTCCAAATATATTGTGTTTTTTTTTTTGTGATTTCGTCATTTTAGTGTGTCGTTGTTTGTTTTGATTTCCCGTTTTTGTGCCGTGTATTTTGTTTTTTTGTCTTTGTGCGCAGTGTTCATTTGTTTCAGGTTGACAGATGGGTTTTGATCTAATGTAAATCCTATCTATGACTTTGGTGCCATTAACGCTACAGATTTGGAGACATGAATATTTCAGAAATTTCAATATAGTCATAGTTATATTCGTAGGCATATGCAATTTGCCGTTTTATGCTATTAACATGGATGTTGTGAGTAATACAAAATCTTCAAAATAACAAAAGTAATCTCGATGTTACGTATCAGAGCAAGATCTACTGGACTCAACAGAAACTAAATAAGCGTACTCTGAAGCTACCTCATAAGCTTTCTGCACTAATCTTGACCACCTGTAAGTTATCCACGTTTCGAGGTTTCACTGGGAAAGAGGTTTCATTGGAAAATGATCCTCTACAGGTGGATGTGCCCTATTATTTGTTCTAAGGGTTTTTAAGAAGTTCCACAGAGAATAATTCCTCTTTGGGGATGAAAACTTTGTCTAATTAGGAGAGCCTTCACCAGGAAGTAATCCTCAATCCTTGTCATAGTCCTATAATATATATACAAGTGTTTTTCTTAGGGTTTTCTCTGACGGGGATCTATGCAGGATATATATACAATTTATATTTGACAGATATATAACAGGTATAACATATATGATGAAATATGACAATTATAACAAGTATATTGGCAAAAATATGATAGATGCGACATGAATAACATATATGATTATGACAATTATAACAAGTATACAGTGAATGAATAATGAACAACTATTTGATTATGAATGAATGCAGAGAAATGTTTTTTGATATGTTTTTTCTGTTTTGTGAACTATGAATTATGAAATGAAAATAAAGGTGTTGGATCTTACACTCTGATCGAGGCCCAGGAATAACTGAAATTGAAAAGGTGTTGGGTCTTACACTCTGATAGAGGCCTAAGAATACTGAAATTGAAAAGGTGTTTGGTCTTAAACTCTAATAGAGGCCCAAGCATACTGAAATTGAAAAAGTGTTGGGTCTTACACTCTGATAGAGGCCCAAGAATACTGTTTATGAAAAAATAGATGAAAGATGTTTGAGACTTACAACTCAAGGAGAAGCCCAAAAGGTATTTACAGAAAATGTTTGGGACTTACAACTCAAGAGAAGCCCAAGAAGTATTATTGAAAATGTTTGGGAATTACAACTCAAGGAGAAGCCCAAGAATGTTGAATTGAAAACAGATGAATGTTTTTTTTTGAAAGTTTTTTTAAAACAGTTAAAGATTTTGTTGAAAACTGTTGAATGGTTTAAAAAATAGATGAATAAAAGAAAAAGGGATGAGACTTATACTCAAGGAGAAGCCCAAAGATTATTTTTGAGGATTTAATTTGAAAGACAGATGAAACTGTTTTATTGAAAATAAGAAAGGGATGAGAGTTACACTCTATTATAGGCCCAAAGATTACTTTGAAGTTGATTTGAAAGTTTTGGAGGGTTTTGTTGAATGAAAACCCTAGTCGTCTGTTTAATCTGGAGTTTTGTAAAACAGTTTAATTAACAAAGACTAAATTGAAGTAAGAAATATTATCAATACTTAATTAAGACTTAAGAAATTAGGTTTTATTCACATGATTATTTGAAATTATTTAGGTTTTGAAAAATCAAAGAAAAATCATTTTTTAAGTATTTAAAATATACTAAAAAGGATTACTTTTAAACCTAATAAAAAATATGTCAAATAAATAATATTTTTGTGATTTTTTGGTGTAATCATAAAAAATATGTGATAAATGAGGTGTGTGCAAAAAATTATTTGAAAATAATTATTTTTGACTGGTTCATTAATTAAGTAATGTTTGAAAAGAAAATGACGGAAACTTAGTAAACATTCGATAATGAACTCGGTAGTGTCCCTATAAAACTTAGTAAACTTGGAGACTTTCCATCTAGAGGGTACATCTGATTGTAAGATATATTCATTCAATGGTCATGTGTAACTTGGCCTATGAAGGCCAAAATTTACACCATTCACGCCATAATTCTTTCGACCATGGCTGCCAGATCATCATCTGCTACCATATCATCACGTCGAATCTGATGTATGACTTCATCAGCGTTATGGTTCTTATTCACCATTATTATCCTTGATTCTCCCTCCCTTGGAATCTATGGTTCATGCCTAAGAGGTTCGACTCTAGATTGTTCGATTGCTACTCCCTGATTTGCCACATTTTCCAAGGGTGCATTTCTTTAATTTGGTTGGACTTAGTTGATAGTTGGGTCTTCTTCGAGGACTACCCTTTGATTTTCTATTACACATTCCCTCTAAGGATGCGGTGGGGGTTGTGGTACACCAAAGTGTAAGTTCAAGAGTGCGCCTAAGAGGGGGAGGGTGAATTAGGACTTTGAAAATTTATCGGTTTTTAGAAACAAGTTGTTCTTATTTTTCTGATTTGGTGCAAGATTTTAGAAATGTTTTACTTTCATTTCTGGTTATGATTTTTGAAAGCAGTAAATGCGAATAAGTAAAGAACACGACGATGTATCATGGATCCCCTCACAATCCGAGAGTTCTCCAGTCCCCTTACGCAGTAAGAGATTTCACTAATTGTTAGATATTTGTACAAGCCTAATCCCAAGACTTATCCTACAATCTTCTAACACCCAAACCACCAAGAACAATCCACTTGGATTTATCAAGTTGAAATGAGAATAATCCTCTCACTTTTAACTTCTTGTTTCCAACAATATTGAAAACAAGGAATACACTTCACAAAATCTTAATTCCAACAATCCTGAAAAAATAAGATGTGATACAAACAATAATTTTTGAATAAATAAATTTATAGTATATAAATCCTATGAAGGACTTCTTCTCTTTCAATATTAAATTTAATAACAAAATACTCTCTTAAGTGCTCAATGATGCTTTTGGAATGATATGAAAGTTTTCTTACAAAGCATCAAAATATGAAAGTTTTGTTGAAATAATGCAAAGAGTTTTTATGAGAATTTTGAAAGAGGTTACAGTAAAATATAATTTTGAAATTAATTTATAGAGTGCAAGCAACCATTCAAAAAATATGGCAATGGTTGAAAATTATTAGGTGAAAATAATTTAGTTTAAATTGAAATGGTGCCATGAAATAGTTTGGTGAAAAAGTATTTACGTTACAATATTTTTCAAAATAACTCAGGTAAAAGCAATCGATTAAACCATTGAATGGCTTTGAATTTTGCAATTTTTAAACAAGCAGTGGCTAAACCAATTTTGATACAATCGATTGCATATTCCATGTAATTGATTTCATTCTTTTGAAAATACGTTTTTAATGCAAATATTTAAAAATATTTCTAATAGAAAAATGTCATACACAAGACTTGAACCCAATACCTTTTAATTTCTTAACACATGTCTTTCAACCAATTGTACTAATTCACAATTCATTGAAAGTATGTATAAGATATATGTAATGGCAAAACAATATTTGAAAATAATTTTACCACGATTTATATAAAATTTATAAATGCATGATATTAAAAGATTGAGCCCTAAGATTATATTTGTTAAAGATTTCATTTACCTTGAAACTTGATCACAAGGCTTGAATAAAATTGTGCATCTTTTTCCTTCTTCTTTGATATATGTCCATGGTCTTGAGAGATTTAAAGTTGTCTTCATCAAAACATAATGTTGGAGAAGCTTGACTTCACACAAAGGACTCAGCAATGCGTGTCATTTGCACTGCCATTTGTTGGTTTACTTGAGTAGTGTTTTGAATCAAAGTGTTGAATATCATACCCATATTTTGGTCAATAATTTGTACCATTTCGTGGTTACTTTCGTCTGTTTTCTGCTTTATTACTGCTTCAAAATTTTGGTCAAATTGGGAATTTGGGAAGGAAATCCCATCCTTAAAGGTTGGCTAATTTGAATCATGTTGTTAACAGCAGATCCAGATCCATGTAGTGGCGAAGTTATGTTCATTATAGGTTATGAAAACATTGATGCGGTGTTGTACAAACTTGCCATCAACGAAGTTGGCATACCATAAGGCTATTCGCGACCACCTAAAGGCATAGAGAAACCAATAGGCCCATAAGGCCTGTGTGAAATGTTCTCCATTGGTGGAGTGGGAGTGGGGTCACTGGTGGACCTTATGGCTCTATATAAGTCAAAATGGGTTAGTTTGGGCATTCGACTCGACTGGCGTCGTACTTGTCGTGGACGGTATAGGTTCAGATACAGGCGTTGAAACCGTAGTTCACCTTGTCGAAGAGACTGGAGGTTGTTCTCCATTATTGTTTGGTGGGTTTTTATTACTTGGATGATTTTGATTTGCTATCCTCCTAACACATTTTCTATTTTGTATTTTTATGTTGTTTGTGGATATTCTACCACTTCTTAGTCTCATGCAACATAGTTTAACTAAGAAAATATAAAATTTTATACAAAATTTTCACAAGAAATTTTCTAATTAATAGCACAGTCCCACTGGATGTGCCAATTGTTTACCGTGAAAGTTGATTAACAACCTCTAGTCTCCAACCAATGATTAACTTGCAGGATCAACCGGTGAATCCTAGGACTTGTGTTATTTGTTTAGATTATATTTTCTTGGAATTTGAACACTTCAACAACGTTCATGATTAAGAAATTGTTCATTTCGAATAATATAACTTGCAGAACGTAAAAGAAATGCAATAAAGAATGCTTTTAAAGTAAATTTCAATGAAAGGTAAATTTTGGAAATTTAAAATGAACTGTAAATTGGAATGTAAAGATGATGTTTTTACACTTACATTCTCAATGACTCTTTTCTCAATTCAGCAGATACTTTGAGTATTTGTGAGATTTTGTACAATGAATGAACACCCAGATTTCCTAACACTAAGACCCCTATATATACTAAGTCAAAATAACTGCTATCAATGGTCTTTCTCCCAGAACGTGACATGTTTTGCTCGGCATGTCTTTCATTTACCCTGAGGCTCCACGCGTCTTTCTTTGAAACTAGATAAGGACGTAATACAGGTATTCCTTATTCAGATTCAAACTACCCTTCAAACTCAACTTCAGCACCGCCTTTTCTTCGAATCGTTTCTTAAACTTAGAAAATATTTGTAAGTCCTATCCAACACCTTCCTCTCGTACAAGGATGACTTTGACTAGGACTTTTTCAACACACTTCCTGTCAAAAACTCTGAACATCTTGAAAATATTTCCTTTTTCCTTATCATATCAAATCAAGCTTGGCGTCAAAACCTCCAACTAACAGTGGTCTGTTCTTCTCATTATTTACAACATATCTTGTTGATTGTGCATGAAGCGCAAGTATATATTGTTAATTATAATGATTTCTGGACCACGACAACCTGGTAACAGCATATATGTTTATATAAGTCCATTAATTAAAGATTGATGAATATTGTGGGGTGAAGGAATTGAAGTTGATGATGCATATTCTTGGGAAAAGTTTAAGATGCGTGCAATATTATTT
Source organism: Vicia villosa (assembly GCF_029867415.1). Lineage (NCBI taxonomy): Eukaryota > Viridiplantae > Streptophyta > Magnoliopsida > Fabales > Fabaceae > Vicia > Vicia villosa. The sequence continues at coordinate 38,070,173 of NC_081183.1, read as the reverse complement.
TGCACAATCAACGACTTTCCTGCTTACGGTAACTTGACTGAATATAGTGTCAAAGGACATAGAGTGTGTCCTATATGTGAAGAAGATTTTTGTTATCACCAACTTGAGTTAGGAAAAAAGACTAACGACTTTCCTGCTTACGGTAACTTAACTGAATATAGTGTCAAAGGACATAGAGTGTGTCCTATATGTGAAGAAGATTTTTGTTATCACCAACTTGAGTTAGGAAAAAAGACCGTTTACCTAGGTCATTGGAAATTTCTAAAACCCGATCATCTTTATCGTAGATTGCAGAAGGCTTTTAATGGAGAGCAAGAGTTTGAAGAGGCTCCTGGACCTTTAACCGGGGATGAATTTTATCAACGACATGAACACATTAATGTTGTATTTGGGAAGAGAGGAAAATAAAAAGTCCATTTGAGGAAAATATATGGAAAAGAGGTTTATCTTCTTTGATCTTCCATTTTGGTTAAGTCTTGATTTTAGACATTGTCTTGATGTGATGCACGTGGAGAAAAATGTGTGTGATAGTTTGATTGGCACACTTATAAACATTCCAAGAAAGACTAAAGATAGTAATATTTCCTATCTTGATATGGAGGCGATGGGTATACGACAACAGTTGGCTCCAATAGAGAGAGGAAAAAGAACTTATCTTCCTTCAGCATGTCACACTCTATCTAAAAGAAAAGAAAATTTTCTGCGAGTGTTTGCATGGTATTAAATTTCTTCATTGTTACTCATCAAGCATTAAGAAAATTGTATCAATGAAAGATCTCGAGTTAATTGGTTAAAAATATCATGATTGTCATGTATTGATTTAAAAACTTCTACCAGTGGCTGTCTGTGGGATCCTACCAAAAAATGTGAGAGTAATTATAACGAGATTATGCTTATTCTTCAATGCCATATGTAATAAAGTTCTTGATTTCAAAAAATTAGATGAATTAGAATATGAGGTTGCTATAATCTTTTGTCAATTGGATATGTATTTTCCTCCATCATTTTTTGACATTATGGTTCACTTACTTGTTCATCCAATCAGAGAAATCAAATTTATTGGTCCAGCTTATTTAAGGTGGATGTATCCAATAGAGCGATATATGAATATCTTTAAAGGATATACATAGAATCGTCACCAACCAGAAGCTTCGGTCGTTGAAAGGTACATCGCAAAAGAAGCTGTTGAGTTTTGTACAAACTATTTGTCAGAAGCGGATTCTATAGGAATTCCAAATTCTCGTCATGCTGACACAGACGAAAGAGGTACTGAAGGTCTAAATGTTAAGTTAATGGCTCGGGACGAAGTTATTCAAGCACATTTATATATATTGAATAGTATGGATGAAGTTCAATCTTTCATAAATACTCACAAAAGACTTTTGAGGAAAAAATATCTCCAAATAAGTGACAAGTTGTTGTTGATAGAGAATAACAAGAGATTCATATATTGGTTTAATGAAAGTGTATTTAATGATCATAGTGTATTAGAGATACTTAAATGGTTGTCGTACGAGCCAAAATTTTGTGTCATAACTTGGATTGCATACGACATTGGTCATTGTACCTTTTATACAAAATCAAAATATGATCTTAGTACAACGCAAAATAGGGGGATTATGGTTGAAGCTGAATCAATGTATTTATCTAGTTTGAAAGATAAGAATGTCGTATTGGCAACTACTGTGTTCTATGGTGTCATTGATGAGATCTGGGAGATTGATTATGTTATTTTCAAAGTGGCTTTATTTAAATGCAAGTGGGTTTCCAATAATAGTAATGGTGTATGTAATGACCCATACTGCTTTCAGGATTATCGAGTGGCCCCACAAACCAACACGAGTCATTTCAGCATGATTTGTCCTCACTCACACACTTTCCGGGAAACTTCCCAGAAGGTCACCCATCCTAGAATTGCTCCAAGTCAAGCACAACTGTGGAGTTCTTATGAAATAAGCTACCGAAAAGGAGATGCATCTTGTTGGTATAGGTAGTACCCATCAATCCTTATAAGCTTTCCTTCAACCTTGCAGTCCCATACCTGCACGACCTTAGGATCCATCTCATTCCGATGTGGCGACCACTCCTTGCCATACTCGGCCTCGAGTGTTACATGCGGTGCAACCACCCCTCGCCTTCTTCGGCCTCGGGTGTTACAATGTACACATTGATGACTTAGGATTATTCCGCATCAACCTTGGCAAGGTATCTTTTATGACCAAACCATTCATAACGATTTCTCAAACAAAACAAGTTTTCTATGTTACCGAACTTTCGGACATATAAGGACAATGGTCAATTATTCTCCAAGGAAAACAAACTCCTCTTAGTGATGAGAGTCTTGATATTCCGTCCACACCTTCTTACACAACACAAGTTCCTACCTCATATGATGAAGTTGGTGGAGATGGTATGCATGTTATTCGAATCGACCATGAAGAAGGCATATGGGAAAATTAACAAATAATTTATTCTTTATTCATGATATATTAATTGCATGTTATAATTTCTAAGTATTTTTACTAACAAATTTAATTATTTGAATTATAGGTCTTTAGAATCAAGAAAACCAAGAGACAAGAAACTAAAACACCAAGATACAATTATCTGATGTTATGTAATATGTAGATTGTAGGTTGTTTTATATGATAAATTGTAGGATATATGTTCATTCTGATACAATTGAATATGATACAATTATTATTATGATAACTTTATCACAAATGTGAATTGTTTTCTTTTGCTGTGATTTGGTGAACAATAATACAGGTTAAAATTGGAAAAATTATAAAAGCAGGACAATATTTGTTAATTATGAAGAAATTTTAACAACATTTATATATCATAATCGTTAAAATATCTCGCGCGTTGTCGAGAAAAATATAAATAACAAAACGGCTCAGCTGGGAATCGAACCTAAGACCTTTATTTTATCACAATGGTCCTTAGTAACAACCGTTGTGACAGCGTGCACACTTTCTAGTTTATTACAACGGTTACTGGGCCGTGATTGTAAGTATCATATATATATATATATATATATATATATATATATATATATATCCACACGCTACATATCAGCGCATGCGCCTACGTGATTATATATCTTTCTCAACCATTGTTTTCCTTTTCCGTAGTAGTGAAAAAACCGAATATGTCTCGCTTGGCAGCAGTCAAGAAAATCCTAAGATACGTCAAAGGATCTATTGAGTGCAGAATTCTCTTTCCCGCAACGGATATGGGAAGAAAATGCAATTTACTTGATTTTACTGATTCCAATTGGTGCGAAGATAGAGATGATCGTAAGTCTACAACTGAATACTTCTTTATGTTCGGAGGAGCACCAATCTCATGGTGCTTAAAGAAGGAACTGGTAGTTGTTCTCTCGTCTTGTGAGGCCGAGTATATTGCCGCTTCGTTATATGTGTGCAAGGACTTGTGACTAATGAATCTATTGGAAGAGTTAGGCAGCAATGAGGGTGAGTCTGTCACACTCTTGGTTGATAATGTTTCAGCCATTAATCTTGCTAAGAACCCAATTACACGTGAGAGGAGAAATAATATTGAGATGGGGTTTCACTACTTGAGGGAGCTTGTTAGTGAAGGCAAGTTAAGATTGGGATATTGTAGAAGTGAGGACCAAGTTGCTGATTTGTTGACTAAGAGAGCCACAAATGATTTGTTCAGAAGGTTGAAGATGAGCATGAGCATGGAGAACTTGGAGCACTTGAATTAAGGTGGCGTGCTGAATGAAAATTCAATAATTCAAATTCTGTAACCAGTTAACACGGAGGTGTAACCGGTTACAACTGGAGAATAATCACTTTTGGAAGCCAGCAAAGCTGTTTAGGCAGAAACATTAGCTACAAGTAAAAATGCTTAAATTAATCAGATATATAACTTATTCATATTCGTAACGAAATTTGATTATTAAAATTATGTTAATTATTAATATGATTTTAATCAATTCCATTATTTAAATATATTGAATATTTGGATTTTATACTTTGAATATCTATATCAAAAAATAAAACCAAATTAGTCTTTATTTTTTAAAAATCACAAAAAATAATTTATTATTTAAATATCTCTTAAATAATTTTTCACATTAATAATTTTTAATCATATAAAATTCATTTTTCTAAAACTTTCTCATATTATTAACAAAACAGTTTGAGAAAAGTGATTATGTGATGAAACAACATTTATATTAATCCTTCTCTTATTTAAGAGCATGTAGAAAATCATATGATGGTAGATTATTTGAAACAAGGAAACCAGAGAGATTTGAAAATGAGATCAAACGGTCTAAATTTATTCCTAGTACTAAAGTTCTGTTTAGTAAAAATAGTGATTATTTTTCATAAAAAAATTGTTGATTTATAATTATCAACAATGTGTTTCAAATAAATGTTGCTGCCAGGTATTGAACCTGTTTAAAAATAGCGGTTGAGTGATAAGTTAGTTGATAACTTATAGTTTAAAATTGATGGCTAATGACTAATAACTTGTAGCTGATGGTTGATGACTGACGACTTATAACTAATAAATTAATTGAAGTGTTTGATAAAATTAACGGTTCAATTAGTTGAAAAATTAAAAAGACACAAAAGACATTTAATATATAATTGTTTTATTTTAATTTAAAATAAATTATAAAGGATGGTAGTGAGTTTTGGATAAAGTAATAAGGATAAAAGTGAAAGAAAAAAATGATAAGCTATAAATTATAAACTAAAACACTATTTAAAATAACGGTTGAAAAATAAGCTATAAGTTAGTAAAATAAATTATAAATTCGTGATGAAAAAATTACAACCAACCAGATCTTTTATTGTTATATGAACTTATAAGTTATAAGTTCAAAAAGTGTTTTGTCAAACAAAACTTAATGTATTAAATTTTGACAGTTAAAAATTGAAAGTTTCTCAACCCACTCCATGGTTATCTTACACACCATGCAAAATTTCAATTTTGCCTCCAGCTTTCGTAGATGCACATCCGGAAGCATTCCATATTTTAAAAATATTTGATTTCTTCCGTAGATGCATCTACGAAAGCGTATAAAATAAAAGAAAACACTGTTAATTTCACCATATATTCAGTTTAGCAATACTTCCGTAGATGCATCTACGGAAGCACTCAATGTTTTTGGAACAAAGGTACTTCCGTAGATCCATCTACGAAACAATCTACTATTTTTTGAATTTTTTGAATGTGTAATACGGTGGGAGAACTAACTTTTTGAAATGTCCGGATAGCAAGAGTCGCCACCGACTTTTATTTTATCCAATTTATAGAAAGGCTAAAAGAACAGAAAAAAACCTTTTTGAAAGAGATTGAGTTCGGGGGGTAAGTTATACAAAGGGAAGGTGTAAGCACCCTTTGTATCCATGGTTATCCATGGGCTCTTAATTGCTTAGCTAACTTTTGTTTTGTTTGAAAGTGTTTGAAGTGTGTTTAGAAAAGATTTTTTGAATAAGGATTATAGCTTGTAAAATAAGCGTAGCCTTTTCGAAGGTTTTTGAAAGGGGAAAGTTAAATTTAAACCAGACCAAGCAATTAATAGCAACAGCCCTACGTTTTGAAAAAAAATGTTCTTTTAGCTTTTCAGGGCTATCCATACCATAGGAGGGTAGGAAGTCCTTTTATTGGATTTAAAGGGTCATCGGAGTTATCGTTCGCCATAAGATTGACCCTGCCATAAAGAGGGCAGGTTGTCTAAGGGAAGAATATAATAGTCATTCTTAGGCAGCAGGCGAGGATACCTTAGCAATGGGATGATCATCTTATTTCCGAGGCAGCATCGAGGGACAAATTTGATGATGAATGAACTGAGTTACTGAGGGCAACATTTGCTTTAGGTATCCTCGGAATCGAGAGACTTGACTATTTTCACAAATTAAGGCAACAGACAACAATAATAAGGCAACAAGGCAACAAGAGGGATTACCCTAAAGGTGTGTGTGTGGCACAATCATGTGGTTCAATTTAGTGATATTTATCTTATAAGTTAGTTATTCTAATTCAATTCAGGGTTGCACTCCCTAGAATTACTAACCACAGCAATTAATATTGGCGAAATAAAAGGCAGAAAAAACAAAACTCTACGCTATTACAATAAACACTTGCGGGGCAGGGGAAAGCGAAAACAGAAAAAATAATAATAAGGGCAAGAAAAATAAAAGGCAAATTAATGCCAATAGCCTCGAGCCTTCATCGAATTCTTGATCAACCCTGAAAAATCAAGAATGAAGAAGAGAAAGGTTAGTGCATTAAAGATCTTAAACCCTAATTGACTAAAAAAATCTGCAAGCCCTAATTGATTAAAAATCTATAAACCCCAATAGATTAAAAGTCTATAAACCCTAATTGAACAAAATATGTAAAATGAATGATTTTAATATTTTGTAATAATAAAAGGTTAAATAAAATTGAAAGTTCGATTAAATAATTATTGGATTAATCCTAACTCATTTAATTAATTGAAAGTATATACAAAAATAATAATATTTATGGTTAGAAACAATTATGTTTAATGTTATGAGAAAAATCGGGTTTTCGATTAAATAATTATCGAAAGGTATTATTATTTAATTAGTGAAAAAGACAAATTTTAGAAAAAAATAAATTAAAGAATTAAAGGAAAGAAAACAATTTTAAATGAAATTTAAAAAGAAAAGAAAAAGAATTAATTAAGAAACTTAGCTCTGGATTAGGTGTGGGTGGCTTCTGAGGTCTACGGTGAGCCTTCATCATGGCATGCGTTGGATCTGATTCTGCAGAGATCCCAGGGCCGGTAGATGGCGATGCACCATAGTCTTGATATAGGCGTGAACACCGGATCATCCTGCAAGCCACATGATACAAATAACCAAAATAATAGCGTGGAGGGTAGGGTTCGAACCCAGGCCCTCACGCTGAATGCCATTAAGCCTTTACCAGTAGAGCTACGCATTTATGTTATCAAGTGATGGAAACAAAATTAATATAAACAAATTTATATTTTAAAATTTGAAAAAACACGCGCTGGCTCATTCATCTTCTTCCTCGCGAATATTGAAAAGGCAACGTTTTTTCTGGCCATGGTTTTTGTGTGTTTCCTTAGCCCTGCAAATTTGATCCTAACCAAAAACAACGAGCAAACAAAATCCAAAGACATAGATCAATTGTAAACTTCCCTCTGAATCCATTGGTGGCCACGGTTTGGGCCAATTTTCCTTAATTCAAGAATCCCCAAATTTGAACTCCAAACCCTAGCAATGGTGGATCCTTGTGTCTGCGACTAAAATCAAATTTAAATATCCAGAAAGCTCGCAAATGTCATCATGATTAAGAATATGTATTCATATGTCATTTATAATGATTGTATATGCATAATCAAATTCAAAATATATGACACAAACCGTGAGATGTATGAGCGTGCTTCTGGATGTTCCAATTGATGGTGATGATCCTAACAGCTTCAGAAAGTGATGAAAAATCGTTCCTGATGCTTAGAATTGCTTGAATCCACCTAAATCTTTGACTGCAAGCTCACTTTTTCTCCACGGTTTTTTGACTTTATTAGGGCTCCTTGTTGCAGAAATTTCCGTCCCCTAACATCTGAGCATGTTTATGTACTTATAGGGAACACATTAGGTCACCAAAAACTGAATGAATCTTGCTCAATCCAAAGATTGCAATCTTGAGAAATTTGATTTTTAAACTTTTCTAAAATTGATTCAATTCCACTCTTTTTTTAACCAATCTTTTTTTGCACGAAATTGGATTGAATATACGGTTTAATTAGTGATTGAATTTGGTTAAGACTCTCTCCCAATTAAATCTTTGATTTTTGTTTGAATTACTTGAATTATATTAATTTTAAATGAATGAAAAATTCATATAAAATAAAATAAATCTCATAAATTCGTGGGAATTGGATTTGAGGCCTTGGATAACTTGAGGATGAAGATTGGGCCAAAAAAGATTGGGTCCCTTTGCAAAAAGATTCATTTTAGAGCCTTTTATTTTACATTTTTTTCTTAAAATTGTCCAACTTTGACAAGGCATATCTCCCTCAATTTTTAAGGTATGGAGTTATAGGACATTTTGGAAACCTCAAGATATCCTCTATAAGCCATTTTGGAAGCTTTTTTCCTTTTGAGGATTTTATCTTCATGATATTGGCTTTGATAAAAAATTGCTTTTGGTTGACTTTCAAAAAGGACCTATAATCTTTTGATCCATACCTCTCAAATGAAGCATTTTTAGACTTGGCATGCGAGAGAAAAAGTTGTAGAGAATTCAATTTCCCTTAATTTGAGCTTTAAATGGGAAATTTCTTATGTTCCATGTGAAAGTTATGGCTGGTCAAAGTTCAGTTGACTTTCTCCTAGAAAAACCCTAATTTAGAAACTATAGGTTTTGTTGATTTCTGAGCTTCCCTTGATGAATCATGATCAACCCTTGATCAAATGATGAATGATACTTCAAAATGAGGATGTTTGACCAAAAATCAGGAATTTTGACTGTACTTTGACCACAGTTGACTTTTAGGTCAAAATGGTCGACTGTTGACTTTTTGAGCAATCCTTGGAATTGGAGCATGAATTTTGTCATAGAGATAATGTGAAATATCATAAGACATATGAACTCTATTGGGGACCTTGATTTATTAATTTTCTTCAGAGAAATCAAAACCCTAGTTTAGGGTGTCATTGTTTAGGAGAGTATGTCCTTAAGTCTTGAACCTTTGTCTGAGATTGAAAAGTGAAATGAGATGGACAAATTTTGGGGTATGACAAAATGTATTGTAAATCACCTAATATTTTCTTGTTGCTTTATTGTTCATAAATATACACCGCTAAAAAGACAACAGTAGGTAGACCAATAAAAATACAATATATAAATAATGAAAGTCAAAGTGTCGAGTACATCATCAAATACATACAAAAATAAAATATAAATACATCATCTAATATAACTACTGAGTATGCCAGGTGTCATCCTGCATACCATCCACTCCGAGTCCACCAAGGGTTGTGTTGGCTCTACCCCTAGCATCAAGTGTCCCACGGGTCCTGACACGATATCGACGGTACAGAAATGCACTCTCTACCAGCCTGATCATATCATCCAGCACACGCCTAGAAGCAGTCCCCTCAGGGAATAAACCCTCTGCAATGACTCCGATGCCCCTGTCAGCTATCTGATGATACAGAGGTAGAAGATCCTGAGTGTGGTCCAACTGAGCCTGATGCGCACGAAGAATCTCCTCGTGGGCTGGTTTGGGCGGACCTCCCTCTGCACCTGGAAGCATGTATGGGTGTGAGACTCTGTAGTACCAAGTGATGTACCCCTCGATACATCTCCAGTTGTGCTCTTCTCTCGTCGCCCGTGCCTTCTCAGGGACCATGTGATGCTCCCAGTCTGCAAAGACCTCACCTAACTGCCTGCAGGTCATGGCGATAAGAGTTGAAATAGTAGGATCGCGGGGTATTGTCTGCTCATATCCAAATTGACGCATGACGCGCTTCGGAAGATAGCGTACAATAATGGTCGAGCTGGCGGAAAACCATCCAGATTACAGAGCTATCTCGTCAAACGAAACCGTCTCCCGGTGCTCATCATAGCAGCAACTTGATGTCCTCCGCGACCATCCGTTCAAGACTGCGCCTGTAGGGATCAGTCACCTGGTTTCCTCTAAGGGGGTGAAAGCACTGGCATGCAGCATGACCTCTGTGTAAGTCGAGCTCGTGTCCACAAAGAGCTGAGTGCCTATCAAAAATAGGAAGTAGCATCTCAGCGCTTTTGTCAGCCTACTATGACAAAGGAGGGTACCCCTGATAGGTAGATGAATTAGGCATGCCAGTACCTCCTGAAACCATGGCTCATCAGGCTGCGCGAGATCTTTAATCTTCCGTGCATGATTGTAGAACCTTTGGGGATCCCTACTCTGAAATTTTAAAAAAATTCAAATGGCTAGTAATAAGCAAGGTCAGAACTGGCGAAAATAAATAGTAATTAACAAATAAAATTTACCTCTCCATCCATATACGCCTAGCTGCATGATAGTCATACCCTGTCAAAAGGGATGCGTCTATAGGACCCCCAGGGTACCAGATAGGCTCTGGCACCGGCTCATCCTTGTGTCCATCTGGAGGTGGCACAATAGATCCTGCATCGTCCGTCACTAACACAGGCACAAGAGTATAAGTAGAAGAAGTGCCACGATGACGTCTGAGGGGTGGTGGCATCTATGAAGAACCCTCCGCATCATCCTAGGGCCTCCGTGAAGTAGTAGAAGACGGGGAAGGACCCCCAACTGAGACAGGTGTCGAATGTCCGACTATAGCGGGTGTATGAGTTGGAACAACAACACCATCAGTCACCTGAGATATAACAAGCACCTGTTCGTGATGCATAGATGCGTGTTGCGCAGTCCTCCCATGTATATCTCTATCTGGCCCGTGAGTCATAATGTCTACATAGGTAACCGTACATGAACAATGAAATATAAATAAACAAGAAATTAAAAATAAAAATACTCTTTCCGTAAATGCACCTACGGAAGTATGTTAGTTTCTAAAACCTTGGGTGCTTCTGTAGACGGGCCTACGAAAGCATGTTAGTTGTTAAATACTCTGGGTGCTTCCATAGATGGATCTACGGAAAACCCCAACGTCCATCTCTTCCATAGATGGATCTACGGAAGCAACTGAAACTCAGAAATGCAACCATGGCGTTTGAGTCAGTCCAGCCATTACAAACTCTATTTTTGGTAGCTTAATCGTCCGTTTCAAACGTCAAACAAACCCTACATTGTCTCTAAACACTATTGCTAAACCTATCAATTCATTTCTACTCCTAAATATCACATTCTAATTCAATTTCAAAACTACTCTAAATTAACTAAAAATTCAAAAAACTTACCGATTAAAATATCGCCTTGAAATTGAAAGAGATTTGAAGATGATGTTGACAACGTAGTCGAACTTGATATCGCTTTTGAGGTAGGGGAAAGATAGTTTGGGGTTGAGAGAGTATGAGGAGAGTTTGAGTTTGAGTTTGAAATGAAGAGAATGAGGGAGGGGAAAGATCTGACGCGAGTTATAACACAAAACCTTTCCGTAGATCGAAATACGGAAGACTTTCGTAGATGCATCTACGGAACAAAGCAACGTTAAACAAAAAAAGGCGTGCTTCCGGAGATGCATCTGCGGAAGCACGAGGGTAGTTTTGTCAATTCGGTGGTGCGTGAGAGATGCATGGGGTATGTTGAGAAATTGTCTGAAAATTTGGTTGGTGTATTCTTAATTCCTAGTTTCTTTATATTCTAAGAAAAAATTGGCTTCATTATGTGTTTAATCTATCCATTTACTACGATGACACTAGTTGTATGTATGATCGATATGTTTTAGAGTTTTACACTTGTTTGGTTTCTCTAACTTATATCATTTGCTCTCATTAGTTAACATGAATAATTAAAATTAAAGGTATATAAATTATTTTTAAAACTGAATTTTTATGTTAAAAACTGATATTTAATTGAAAATAACTGACTAATTATAATTAAATTCAATTTTAAAAACTATAAGTTCATATATGTAAATTAAAAACTAATTATGAACTTTAAAACCAATTATAAAATAAATTTGATAATATATATATATATATATATATATATATATATATATATATATATATAACAAATTTTATAAAAGTAAAATCATTTATATTTATATGGATTAGTGGATTGATTATGATATCTAATTATCATAAATGACTATAATTATATAAATTATTGGGAAAAAAATTAAATAACCAGGTTTAATAAAAAAATTACAAAAAAAACCATGTTTTCGGGGTATTTATCAAAATGTCTAGGTTCGGGAGACCGGAAAGGTGTATGCGCTAAATGAAATGGCGCATTCATGTGTTTCAAGCCAAATGGATTGGCGCAAACACCTAATTTTTAGGGCAAAAAATTTCAATCCAATTCAATTGGCGCATGAGTGCAACATCCCACACATAGGCGCCATTTTATTTGGCTCCTATGTGTTGGGTTATTTTTTTTAAAAAAATAATCGTTTCGGGTATTTTCGCGCAAAGTTTTTGATTCCGGTGTTATATTTCCGTAAAAAGTCTGATAAATCGAGTTCGTAAAATTCTTAGTAACCCTAAATAATATTTGCGTTGTCGATTGTGGTATTTTACTAAAGCACACTTTATTGATGAAAGACTAAGGAAAGGTTACAAGAGGTGGTAAAGAAATTGATACATTGTCGTAAAAAAAATACAAAGTAGATTAAACTTGCGACGAGGTCGAGCCACGACTAGGACATCTTTTTCTATTGTGCCCCACCTAACGACAAATGCTACATTTTCTTTCCATTTTGTCTTGGACGTCCATTTCGGTTCTAATCCGGGGCGATCCTTTTTCTTTCGTCGCATTGCGTCATTATGCCAAACTACCTCCCCATCATACTCAGGCCAGTAATCCTCCTTGGCTACCACTGGAAACGCAACACTGTAAACTCTGAGCAATGTCTGAGCCTTGTAAATTGGAGACAGTAGTGATATTGCGTCGCGGTGCGCAAATGCACATGCAGCTATGACATGTGAGCAAGGCATACGAAAAGCTTGAAACCTTCCACAGTCACACCAATGGTCGTCTAGCAGAACCCTATATTGTTGTCTTAGCAAACCCTCATTGTGGTCAATTGTTTCGCGAACACTGAAGGTGCGGTTGAATTGGTCGAAAGCAGTTACTTGATGAGTGTTTGCTTTTGCCGATTGCTCTTGCATAAATTTCATGCAACTATCACTTAACAATTGACTCGATTGTCAAAAATCACCCCACTTCCTGCCTCTCGATGAGAATAGAGAAGCCATCCTAAAGTAGGTTGTCTCCACTAGTGCTGTGATAGGAAGGTTACGAATGCCTTTGAAAACTCCATTCATGGATTCTACCAGATTTGTCGTCATGTGGCCCCATCGCACGCCTTTGTCATAAGCCCTTGTCCATTTCTCCCTGGAAAGGTTATCTATCCAAGTTCCCGCATCTGGATTTGTCCGTACAATCTCACTCCAATAATGCTGGAATGTAGGTTGGGTTAATGCATAACCAACATTGACCAGGGCCTTCCTGAGCTGCCTATCCTTGATCTCCCGCATGAAGTTCTGGGCGATGTGGCGAATACAATAGACGTGAGTTGATGGTGGGTCATGCCATCCGTTTGCTGGATTGTTATAAGCACTCTCAATGGAAGCGTGCCTGTCAGAGATTAAAGAGAGGTCAGGCTGAGGAGCAACATGTTCTCGGAGGTTTCTTAGAAAGAAACTCCAAGTCGCAGCAGTTTCACCTTCAACAATTGCGAATGCCACTGAAAATATATTGTTGTTTCCGTCCTGTGCAACCGCCATAAGCATGGTTCCCTTGTACTTTCCGTATAACCATGTTTCATCAATTTGAAGTATGGGTTTACAATGTGCAAACCCTCGTACGCAAGGTTTGAACGCCCAATAAAGGCGATGGAATATTCCGTTTCCTTGGACAGGGGTTCCATCCGGGGCATGCGCGGGCAGTGTCTCTTGAATAGAAATAGTGCCAGGTGCGTAAGTTTGTAGCGCAGTAAGGTAGCAGGGAAGAATTTTGTATGACTCCTCCCAATTGCCGTAGACTTTTTCAATTGCCTTTGTTTTTGCAACCCACGCCTTTCTGTAAGATGGAGTGTAGTTGTAGGCTGTAACGATATGCGAGATAATATTTTTGACCTTCAAAGACGGATCAGAGCTTATGAGAGGCAATATCTCCTGACAGATAAGATCGCCACTGAGTTTCGTATGATCCTGGGAAGTGTTAGGGTTGACACATGTGTGTTGTTGCGTAATCGACCCTATGACCCATGCATTACTTCTTTTCCTATAAGAAGCCAACAGTCTGAAGCCACATTCTGGATTTTTACAAGTGATTACATACCGTTCCAGGTTTGAACGATCTACTTCAAAATCAACGTTGTGCGCCATGTGCCATTTTTTTATTGTTCTAAGACATGCCTCCTTTGAAGGAAACTTGTCTCCTTCCTTTAACTCATCGTCATTTTGGATGTACGGTGTGAAGAAGATGTCAGATGATGGTTCGTCACCTTGCAGGTTCAAGTTACTCATATGTGCTGGAGGTGCGAACACATGAGCTGGAGGCACCGACATGTGTTACTCGTCTTCGGATTCCTCGTTGACCATGTCGTCAAATTCGATTTGCAGATCTTCTTCTTCCTCGTCTATGACATCAACCTCTTCTTGTTCGTTGATTGGTGGGTCAATAACTTGCGACTAGACAATATGAGTTTCTTATGTCTCAACCTGTATAGTAACGTACAGCTCGATGGCATCCAAGCCAGAATATTCGTGGGTAGCAAACATATCTTGGAGGTCTTCGTCATTTGCAATCTCCATCTTATAAAACTTGACGGTGTTGTTGTTATTGAAAGAAGGACATTGGTAGAAAATGTTTGCAATAGGACCCATTGTAATCTTAGCATGAAATCGCTGAATGAAGGATGTAAAGGTGGCTCTTTTGCTTAAAAAAATGGCACAACTTGAGTGTTTCTCATCACAAAATCGGCTGTTTCATGTGAGTAAGTCTCACCGTTTAGATGGGCATTTACCAAGTATTGGGGAGATGAAGCCATTGTTTCAGGTTAGTGTTTGGGTGTTGTAATATCAGATGATAATAGGCAATATTGTTTGTGTGTGTTGTAATGTTTAGAAATATTGGTTGTCTTATATAGGATAATGCTCTATTGCACAATGTTTACCAACATGCTTACAGCTTTGCATTGTCTCAAGATGATGAGACGCACGTTGATCTAGGTCTGTCCCAAGATTCCAACATGACGAGACTAGACAGACGCACGCTGATCTAGGTCTGTCTCAAGATTGCAACATGACGATACTGGATAGACGCACACTGATTTAGGTCTGTCTCAAGATTCTAACATGACGAGATTAGACAGACGCACGCTGATCTAGGTCTGTCCCAAGATTCCAATATGACAAGACTAGACAGACGCACGCTGATCTAGGTCTGTCGCAAGATTCCAAATTGAATGTAAAAGACAAACTCACAACGGTAAATGTCTGTTAGCTTACTTAATGTTTGCACCAACCACAACTAACACAACAACCACATTAATTTTAATTAAATGATCCAACGTTTGCAACATGTACTTAGAAAACACTACAACAACTGGTAGAACACGAAATTACATTGCAACAATAAAATAACACAAAACAAGAGGATTTTAAAGTATGGTGTGTCTGACCACATCATACACAATACATAATCTAAACTACTCAAGTATCACAACAAGAACAAGTGGATTTTCAATGCCTCGATTAACTTCTCCACTGTGTGTCCAAAACATTAGATCCACATCCACATCGTCTTTCACACGATCCCAATAATACATGTAGGTGCCTTCTGGGTTATTATCCGTCAACGTAATGTATGGACAATGATAATCTATTTGTTTAACTTTCTTGGTTGGACCATCCAGTTAACAAAACTCGGTGTTGATGGCTCTAACAATTCTCTTGAAATCCCAATGCGGGTTCAGACAAACCCGCATGTGACTACCTTCCTCAAAAAATACTACAGCCCAAACTGAATCCATTTATAAGTATTTGCAGTAAGAAGAAAAAAAGAGTTAATACTTCAACTCCATACACACACACACCTCTATTTATAGAAGAGCGTACCACTTGTAGCAAGTATTTTTTAGCGGGTAAATATGGCGGGAAATATGGTTTTTAATTATTTATAACTTAGATATTTATTGGCGACTTCGTAACGATAAAATATCAATTCATTGGAATATGCGTTGAGCATTTGATTGAACGGTACAGAAGTTACATAAATGATAAAGAAACTGTGGCATCTAGGATATTACAACGGTTAAAACAATGTCTTCTCTGTCCTCCATCATCCGAGTGCATTGGATGTCGTCTTCCATAGTCTCCCACCAACGCTTCCTTTCAAGAAAAACACCACCCCTTGTTCTAAGCCTCTTGATAGATCTAATTTCTTCGTCGGGACTATACTCCCCATCGAAAAACCTCAGGATGGTCCTCTTAAGTTGGTCCATGGAATGGATATTCCAAAACATAACCGGCATGGGAGGTTTGACGGGAGAGAAAATGACATGCCCGTTCTTTTGACGATACTCCGGTTGATAGTCGAACCGCCTCACAGGTGGTGGAGGCTCAGAACTCTGGTGCGTGCTATCTGGCCTTATGTGAGATCTCATCTTTATTTCCTGTGTAGTCTTATGCACACAAGAAACCCTAACTTATAGAGGGACGAACGCCTGACTTACGGTCCATAACACAACTAGGGTTTCCACTACATGACAAAACAGAAACCCTAATTTTCAAAAAAAAATTAGGGTTTGCACTAATGCGCCAAATGGAATGGCGCATATGTTATTTTTGTTTCCTTCCATTTGGCGCATTAGTGTAGCATTTGAAAGAATGTGCCATTCCATTTGGCGCATATGTATTATACATGTGGTCCTCACCTGGTCCCACCTGTTAACGTCTTAATAATTTCTGTGTTTTGCATGCGTCTGGAACGATTCCTACAAGTTCGCATGCGTCTGAAAAGATTCCTGAAACGATTCCTCCTAATATTGCATGCATGCAACCCTATCTGTCACCTATTTCTGCTCTGCATGCATGTCACCATGTCCTGTCACCGAAAGTTATGTTGCATGCATGCCAACCACTTCTGCAAAAGCAACACCTAGCAACTTTGAATGTGTTGACATGTCCAACTTGCAGCTTGTTACCGTTTCAGCCTCATCACTATATATACTACCTTGGCCTCTGCAGATTTCTCATCACAATCACTCATTTACTCTCACAATAATCATTTTACTATTATGTTAATAACATGCTTTCAAATTCGAGATTTCCAGTGTTCAACCATGTCTCTCTTAACAATGGGTGATACGCACCGAGGAACCGTGGAGAACATCGCATCCTATGTAAGTATTTTACTATTACGTTAATAACATGCATCTGTCTATTATGTTATAACTGCATACTAATGCATACATAATTATTTTTAGGATGCTTCCCGATTCCGGACTCGTAGTCACTCGATCATCGCTCCGGACGAACGCATAAGACCCTACTTAAAAGTTCTTGGTTTTGGACCCATTAGCAGTATCGCCGAGGCTTCCATAGATCACAAATTTGTTCTGGCCTTGTTAGAACGCTGGAGGCCGGAGACCCACACTTTCCATCTTCCAACAGGGGAGTGCACCATAACCTTGGAGGATGTTCACATGTTACTAGGCCTTCCAGTAGACGGTAAGGCAATTAATGGTTGTGTAATGCAAGAAAATTCCCTATGCCATCAGGCATTGGGTATAGACTTGATAGAGGGACAAGTTGGTGCTAGGGGACAGGGTGTTAACCTTAAGAGGTTAAAGGACTATTATTCAAATTTTCGGTTGGATGATGATTCTTCCCAAGAAACTATACTTCAGAAAACCAGGTGTTACCTGATCTTGCTAATTGGAAACATTTTGTTTCCAGATAGTACCGGTAACACCGTTAATTTTATGTATCTACGTTTATTAATGGATTTTACTAGAGTTAGTCTATATAGTTGGGGGTCTGCAGTGCTGGCTACGTTGTACCAATCCCTGTGCAAGAACACAAAATACGATTCTTGCACATTCTATGGATGCGCTCTGTTGGTGCAAGTGTGGGGGTGGTGGAGGATGCCTATAATGGCCCCGATTAACAGAACCAGTTGGACCTTTCTGTTAGAACAAGATTTGTTCTGATCAATTATCTGAGTTTTGATGATAACAATAATATGAATTTTGCTTAAGATAATATGGTACTCTAATCCAATGCAATTTCCTTTTCAGGAAATATATAAAGAGTATGCATAATTCAGCGCTCAGAAGCTTTGTCTCAAAGGGTTCAGCATGCAACATCAGAACATGGTCTGGCAAGACATCAGAAGATGGTCGAAGCAGAATCAGAACATGGGTCTATGGAAGCATCAGAAGAACATGAGATCAGAAGCACTGAAGTTCTGATGGTATCACGCTCAGAAGCACTTCAAGGTCAGAAGATGCTTTGCACCAAGCTGTTTGACTCTGATGATATTCAAACGTTGTATTCACAAACATCAGATCAGAAGGAAGTACAAGTGGCAAGCTACGCTGACTGACAAAAGGAACGTTAAAAGCTACTATAGGCAACGTCAGTAGACACAGCGTGAACAAGGCTCGAGGTAGTTGACAAAAGCGTATAACATTAAATGCGATGCTGTACGGAACACGCAAAGCATTAAATGCACTCAACGGTCATCTTCTCCAACGCCTATAAATATGAAGTTCTGATGAGAAGCAAGGTTAACGATTCTGCACAAAACAACTCATATTAACTTGCTGAAACTCTGTTCTATTCAAAGCTCAGAATCTTCATCTTCATCAAAGCTCACTACATTGCTGTTGTAATATATTAGTGAGATTAAGCTTAAACGTTAAGAGAAATATCACAGTTTGTGATTATAGCTTTTAAGAAGCAATTGTAATACTCTTAGAATTGATTACATTAAGTTGTAAGGAACTAGAGTGATCGTGTGGATCAGAATACTCTAGGAAGTCTTAGAGGTTATCTAAGCAGGTTGTAACTAGAGTGATCGTGTGGATCAGAATACTCTAGAAAAGTCTTAGAGGGTATCTAAGCAGTTGTTCCTGGAGTGATCAGTGTGTGATCAGAAGACTCTGGAAGACTTAGTTGCTGACTAAGTGGAGAACCATTGTAATCCGTGCGATTAGTGGATTAAATCCTCAGTTGAGGTAAATCATCTCTGCGGGGGTGGACTGGAGTAGTTTAGTTAACAACGAACCAGGATAAAAATAACTGTGCAATTTATTTTTATCTGTCAAGTTTTTAAAGCTACACTTATTCAAACCCCCCCTTTCTAAGTGTTTTTCTATCCTTCAATTGGTATCAGAGCGCCGGTTCTAAGGTGCAAGCACTTAACCGTGTTTAGAAAAGATTCAGGAAGAGAAAAACGCTTCAGTAAAAGATGGCTGATGAAACTGCAAAGTCTACACCTGCATCTACATCTGGCTCTGCTGAGCAACACAACGGTAACAATGGGTATACTAGACCGCCGGTATTTGATGGTGAAAACTTTGAATACTGGAAAGATAAACTGGAAAGTTACTTTCTTGGTCTAGATGGCGATCTATGGGATCTTCTGATGGATGGTTACAAACATCCAGTAAATGCCAGTGGCGTAAAGCTGACAAGGCAAGAAATGAATGATGATCAGAAGAAGCTTTTCAGGAATCATCATAAATGCAGAACTGTTTTGCTGAATGCTATCTCTCATGCTGAGTATGAGAAGATATCTAACAGGGAAACGGCCTATGACCTATATGAGTCCTTGAAAATGACTCATGAAGGAAATGCTCAAGTCAAGGAGACTAAAGCTCTCGCTTTAATCCAGAAGTATGAAGCCTTCAAGATGGAGGATGATGAAGACATTGAAAAGATGTTTTCAAGATTTCAAACTCTTACTGCTGGATTGAGAGTTCTTGACAAGGGATACACCAAGGCTGATCACGTAAAGAAGATCATCAGAAGCTTACCCAGAAGATGGGGTCCTATGGTGACTGCATTCAAGATTGCAAAGAATCTGAATGAAATTTCTCTGGAAGAGCTCATCAGTGCCTTGAGAAGCCATGAAATAGAGCTGGACGCAAATGAGCCTCAAAAGAAAGGTAAGTCTATTGCATTAAAATCCAATATCAAGAAATGCACTAACGCTTTTCAGGCTAGAGAAGAAGATCCTGAAGAATCAGAATCTGAAGAAGAAGATGAACTGTCCTTGATCTCCAGAAGGCTAAATCAACTCTGGAAGAACAAGCAAAGGAAGTTCAGAGGCGTCAGAAGTTCAAAGAAATTTGAACGTGGAGAATCTTCTAATGACAGAAGATTTGACAAGAAGAAGGTCATGTGCTATGAATGCAATGAGCCTGGACACTTCAAGAATGAATGTCCAAAACTTCAGAAGGAAAATCCCAAGAAGAAGTTTCATAAGAAGAAAGGTCTTATGGCAACCTGGGATGAGTCAGAAGATGATTCAGACTCTGAAGATGAGCAGGCTAACTGTGCGCTGATGGCGACAGAAGATGACGGATCAGAATCTACATCAGAATCAGATTCTGAAGAGGTATTTTCTGAACTTACTAGAGATGAGTTAGTTTCCGGTCTAACAGAACTTCTGGAATTCAAGTCTCAGATTAGTCTCAAATACAAAAAGCTGAAAAAGCTATTTGAATTTGAAACAAAGAAGCTTGATTTGGAAAATTCTGAATTAAAAGAAAAACTTTTAAAATTATCCAATAATGTTGGATCTCCTTCTGATTCAGAAAAATCCACTCCTAGTCTAAACCATATTCTGAAAGAATATGATTTAAGTTTCAGGAAGTTCTTATCTAGAAGTATTGGCAGAAGTCAGCTAGCTTCTATGATATATGCTGTGTCTGGAAACAAAAGAGTCGGCATTGGTTTTGAGGGTGAAACCCCATACAAACTTGAACCTGTTGATGAAATGAAATTCACATACAAGCCATTGTATGATCAGTTCAAGTATGGCCACTCCCATGATATTAGGCACACTTCACATGCTCAAAGTTTTCACATAACACACCAAAAAGCATGTGACACAACCTAGGAAATATCATGAAACTCGCATTAAAAATTATCATGCTGTTCCTCCTATTGCTTACAATGTTAAACCCAAGTTCAATCAGAACTTGAGAAAATCTAACAAGAAAGGACCCAAGAAAATGTGGGTACCAAAGAAAAAGACTATTTCTTTTGCAGATTCTCTTGGCGACAAAGAAGATAAAAGTCAACATGACATGTCACCTGGACTCAAGTTGGTCTCAACACTTGAAGGGAAGAAGGACTGTCTTCTAAGTTCTGGTACTTAAATCTGTGGAAGAAACTATATTCGTAGGAGATCAGAAAAGAAAGTTTATTAGTCTTGGAACCATCTGTTTTGTTTGTTTCTAAAGCATTGATGTTTCGTTCTTGATTATTCTGAATGCTCTAAATGCTACAGAATATACAATATTGAAACATTGATTGTGGACGAATCAATAAATATCTGGTTTGATGATAAACTTGTTTCTGATGAAGCAAAGCAGCTTAAGAATTTCTGCAGATACAGTTGTGTCTTATCAGAAGCTGCAGAACAAAGAAGTGAATCCCCAGAAGCTGTGTATATCAGAAGTAATGGATCAGAAGATCATTCAGAATTATATCAGCACACTTCAGAAGGAGTGTTTCCAGAAGAGAAACCTGATCAATTCAGAAGCAGTGATCGGAATCAGAAGGCGTAAAGCCTATTGAATATTTCACACCTGTCATCCATTATCTGATAATGAACACGTGTCTCTATGGTTAGTACGAAGCGTGCAGTTGAAAAGACGCCTACCTAGGTAACTGTTTTAAATCATTTCTTTTACCACGATCTCTCTCCTCACGTCACTCGTCATTTAATGAAAATGATTTCTTTTGATTCTGAAACTATTCATTTTGCTTATTTATTCTTTTTCATTTTCTATTTTATATTCGTCTCCTTATATTCTTTTCAAATCATATCATACATCTTTTTCGCTCCCTTGTCTCTCTTCTTGCATTCTCTCGTTTGAAAAGTTCTTAGCCGTTTTCTAAAACCCTAATCAAAAACCCAGTTCTCTTCTCCTGTTCGTTTTTGTTCATTCTGCATCCATGGCTGCCTTCTCATCCCAAAATGTTGGTACATCTGTTCCTCACCATCTCCAAGAAGAAATTTTGCAACTTACTCCTGTTATTGCATGCTCTATTCCTAAGGACAAATTAGAAGTTATATGTGAACTCATTGTTGATTTTGACAACCTTGAAGAACATGGATTTCATCTTAAAGAAGACATCATCTTTCAAGGATGGACCTCGTTGTTCGCTGAGTTCGTTGGCCCAGTTTATCCGGATCTTGTCAAGGAATTCTGGGCACATGCTGTGGTTGCTCCAAAATCAATACTTTCTTTCGTCCATGGAAAGTTTGTTGTTATTACTGAAAACATCCTAAGAGTGATGTTTGATCTGAAAAACCCTGAAGGGGCTTTTGAGATTGATCAAAGGGCAGTTTGGGAAGATGTTCTATCCACTCTCTATCCAAATGTCAAGAAAACAAAACACGTCAAGGATTTGAGAGATATCTACAAAATCTGGACAAAGATCATTCTTGGGTGTTTCTACCATAGGAAAGCAACACATGCTTCGGATTTCATCAGTAATGAGCAAAAGTATATTCTTTATTGCATTGCCACTGGGAAGAAGGGTGATGCGATCTACATCATCTTCAACCACTTGTGGAAAGCAGTAAAGGATTCCAGAAACGCTTTCAGAGAAAAAGGTGGAACAATCATTCCTTTTGGAAGGATTATTTCAAATCTTTTGGTGCATTCAAAGATTGTTGAAAGCTTGGAATCTGAAGGTATTGTGAAAGACCTTGCTGTCACATCTGGGGCTTGTCTGAATGCATTCACTTTGAAGAAGATGAAAGTAATTAAGACTGTCAGTAAGACTCCTCAACCTCTTACTGATACAAGAATCAGAAGAGCACCTGTTCTTGCTGAGTTTGAAACCTTCTTCAACTGTGAGGTACCTGTAGTCAAAACTAGGTATCTGTTATCACAAGAAGAAAATAAATATCTCAAAAATCAAGAGAAGGGTGCTCCAATGAAAATAAATAAGAAGAAGGAAGAAAGGACTAAAAGAAAGCATGATTATCCTTCTGCTGTCTCTAAGAAACAAGATGTTTCTAAAGAGGTCATTGCAAAGGTTGCTAAGTCTGTCTCTGATGAGTTTGAGAAGAAAGGGAAAGAAGCTGTTGAGAAGAAGAAAACAAGAAAAAGGAAGATGATTCTTCAAGAGTCTGATGAAGAAAATGTCTCTCAAGAGGCTGAGAATCAACCAGAAGTTCTGGCATATGTCAGAAGGAAAGAAATCGCTAGCGGCAAAGCAAAGATTATTGAAGAGCCGAAGAGTAAGAAGCAGAAGAAGACTGAGGATGTGGCCAAAGCCTTTCTGAGAGGTTCCAAAGGTATATGCATTTCTGAACCTGATTCTGTTCCTGCTGTTCGTTCAGAAGTTGCACCAATAGAGGTTGTCCCTACACCTGAACCAGAAAAAGCCACATCAGAATCACCTGTCTTTGTCCATGTTCTTACACCTCCATCTTCTCCTATAACCATTCCTTCCTCTCCACCTACCATAAATCCTGTTCTGGATATACCACCCCTTCAAACTCTCTTTCCATCTCAACCTTCTCTCAATGCCACCCTTGAACAAGCTTTCCTGATATTCTCTCAAGAAGAGTTGCTGTTGAAGGTTTTGCCTCCTTGTTTCAAGAAGAACTGCATCAGGTTGTTAAGTCTTACCTGGAAGATTGTGTTAGGAAGCAATCAGATATTGATCCTGCTTGGATCCGTGGCAGAGTACTTCAGTCCAAGGCTGATCTTCTGAAGAAGGATCAGAAGGAACTAAAGGCTAGGCTAAAAAGAAAAGCCCGAGAAGATGAGGCTGAGAAAGCCAAGAAGTTGAGGGTCACCTATGATCCTGACAAGGTGGACTCTGAAGAACGAAGAGATAAAAGGATCAGAGATTCCTTTTGCAGAACCAGATCTTCTTCTTCTGTACAAATCTCCAGACAGGTTTTTACTCCACCTCCTTCTGTCCCTAAACCATCTTTCCAATCACCTCCATCTGAACCAAAAATAAACTTCACCTTACCAAATCCTTCTCCATCATCCTTCTCCTCTCCCATTCTAAACCCCACACCTTTAAGTATTCTTCCCCCAACTCCTTCTGATAAATCTTTCTCACCAATTCCCTTTACAAATACTCCATCCTCGTCTCAATCTATCATTTCTGATATTCCATCCTCATCAATCATTCTCTCAGATATCCCTTCTTCCTCATCCACCGCACCTCCACCTTCTATATCCCATCCCTTACCTACCAGAAAATCCAAACCTTACTGTCTTCTCTACCCTGACTACAAATTCACCTTCAATCCGCCTGAACCTGAACCCTATACCTACCTGGAACTTTTCAGACATGAGGTGATTAGCAGTCTAGACCTTCTGAAGGATGCATTTCTAAATGGTCTGGATGATGTTTCTACAAGAAATCTCTGGAGAAGATTTCGCAAGGATTTTCAAGTAGAAGCAATGGGAGTACAGAAAAGACTAGTGGCTGCTGCCCCTGGTTACCCTGGTTACCTTCTGGAGGATGATAATGGTATATACTACCATCCTCTCAGAAATTGTGTTGCTGCTGAGGAGAAGCCCTTTGTGGATGAATTGGAAGTAGCAAGACTGGCTGCTGAAATGGAAGCAAATCCATGCAGGGATATTGTTATCTTTATTCCTGATTATCCTGTTCTGCTCGGAGACTTCAAGACTCTCTTTGACTATCTGAGGGAAAACCCTTCGGAGAAAGACCCAAGCTTGGTCATTCCAGAAGTTGTTGACCCACCAGAAGTTGAAGGTCCTTCTGCTCCCAGGAATCTAGCTGCCATTCTTCAGGCACTTGAGAATGAAGACTCGGAAATTCCTGCTGCAGAATATGGAGATGCTTCCATGCAAGAAGCAGATGCTGAAGATCATGTTGCTGAATCAGATCCTGTTGAGGACATCCCTGCAAATGATCTATCCATGGAAGCTATAGATCAAGTTGCTATTCCTGTGGTTGAAAGCGTTGAAGCTTCTTCTGATGAATCTTCTCGTCTTGCAAGGACTCTAGAAGAAATTCAGAAGAGACAGGATGAGCAAAGCTCACTCAATGCTGAGTATAGAGCTTTCATGGTGAGGCAAGATGGACACAACAATGAGGTTCAAGAGATGCTGGCCAAGATCTTGTCAAGGCTAGGGCCATCTTAGATTGAGTCTGTGTTGTTTCTTTCTTTTCGTTGCATCTGTCTTTGTGCATTTGATCTTACTTATCTTCATGTACTTCTGTACCTGCTGTTTGAACTTCAATGAAATCATCTTCTTCCTCCGTGTGTTTCGTTTTGTTTGTCTCTGAATCTTTTTTGTTTTTTTTTATATGACAAAAAGGGGGAGAAATATGTGATAAATGATTTGATTTAATCAGTTGCTTTTACTAACAAGAACTGCAAGTTCTATATGGTTTAAGTGTTTTGCAGGTATAAAGAAGTGAAGAGAATCTTCAAAGCAAACACAAGAAGCAAAACCATAAGAAGTGTTATTCTGTAAACAGAATAAGCTCATGGAAACTGAAGCAAGCTGAGTGCTGTCAAGCTTCAGAAATCAGAAGCAAGAAAGAAGAATGAATCAGAAGCACTGATAATAGAATTTGATCCATATTTGTCTATTTGCTCTGACAAAATTCTATTTGCTCTGATAACATTATTTTAGCCTATATGGCTCTGATACATATCATGTGTTCTAATATACATTTTATGTTCTGACTCGTTCATGCTGACTTTTGTCGTTTAGTTTTTGTTCTGTAACATTTCAGGATGTAGAGATGCTCTGATGATGCTCTGGTACATTCAACAATGTTCTGATACAAATCTAGCATGAAGTGATGTTGGTAGAAATTCAAAGCTCTGAAGCTATCCGAGGGAAGCAGAAATCAGAAGCTGTGAATGTTCTAAAGATCCAGAAAACTCAAGTTCTGAAGCTGTCCTAAATGGAAGCAGAAATCAGAAGCTGTGAATGTTCTGAAGATCAAAGAAATTCAAGTTCTGAAGCTGTCCTAAATGGAAGCAGAAATCAGAAGCTGTGAATGTTCTGAAGATCAAAGAAATTCAAGTTCTGAAGCTGTCCTAGATGGAAGCAGGAATCAGAAGCTGTGAGTGTTCTAGGGATCTAAATAAATTCTAGTTCTGAAGCTGTCCAATGGAAGCAGAAGTCTGAAGCTATGAAGATCAAAGAAATTCAAGTTCTGAAGCTGTCCTAAATGGAAGCAGGAATCAGAAGCTGTGAATGTTCTGAAGATCAAAGAAATTCAAGTTCTGAAGCTGTCCTAAATGGAAGCAGGAATCAGAAGCTGTGAGTGTTCTAGGGATCTAAAGAAATTCAAGTTCTGAAGCTGTCCAATGGAAGCAGAAGTCAGAAGCTATGAATTATTAGAAGACAGAAGCTTATGTGATCGTCTCTACCGAAATAATCAGGGAAGTCTTTTATTATTAAAGTTCTTCGAGTATTTATTTCAGGGGGAGATTATTTATCTCAGGGGGAGATTGTTAATCTCAGGGGGAGACATATTCATATGCTTATGCTATAGCTGTGTAATTTGTCTTTTGCCGTCTGCTCTTTCTGATCGCAAATTCATATCATTTATATATGTTTTTGTCATCATCAAAAAGGGGGAGATTGTTAGAACAAGATTTGTTCTGATCAATTATCTGAGTTTTGATGATAACAATAATATGAATTTTGCTTAAGATAATATGGTACTCTAATCCAATGCAATTTCCTTTTCAGGAAATATATAAAGAGTATGCATAATTCATCGCTCAGAAGCTTTGTCTCAAAGGGTTCAGCATGCAACATCAGAACATGGTCTGGCAAGACATCAGAAGATGGTCGAAGCAGAATCAGAACATGGGTCTATGGAAGCATCAGAAGAACATGAGATCAGAAGCACTGAAGTTCTGATGGTATCACGCTCAGAAGCACTTCAAGGTCAGAAGATCAGAAGATGCTTTGCACCAAGCTGTTTGACTCTGATGATATTCAAACGTTGTATTCACAAACATCAGATCAGAAGGAAGTACAAGTGGCAAGCTACGCTGACTGACAAAAGGAACGTTAAAAGCTACTATAGGCAACGTCAGTAGACACAGCGTGAACAAGGCTCGAGGTAGTTGACAAAAGCGTATAACATTAAATGCGATGCTGTACGGAACACGCAAAGCATTAAATGCACTCAACGGTCATCTTCTCCAACGCCTATAAATATGAAGTTCTGATGAGAAGCAAGGTTAACGATTCTGCACAAAACAACTCATATTAACTTGCTGAAACTCTGTTCTATTCAAAGCTCAGAATCTTCATCTTCATCAAAGCTCACTACATTGCTGTTGTAATATATTAGTGAGATTAAGCTTAAACGTTAAGAGAAATATCACAGTTTGTGATTATAGCTTTTAAGAAGCAATTGTAATACTCTTAGAATTGATTACATTAAGTTGTAAGGAACTAGAGTGATCGTGTGGATCAGAATACTCTAGGAAGTCTTAGAGGTTATCTAAGCAGGTTGTAACTAGAGTGATCGTGTGGATCAGAATACTCTAGAAAAGTCTTAGAGGGTATCTAAGCAGTTGTTCCTGGAGTGATCAGTGTGTGATCAGAAGACTCTGGAAGACTTAGTTGCTGACTAAGTGGAGAACCATTGTAATCCGTGCGATTAGTGGATTAAATCCTCAGTTGAGGTAAATCATCTCTGCGGGGGTGGACTGGAGTAGTTTAGTTAACAACGAACCAGGATAAAAATAACTGTGCAATTTATTTTTATCTGTCAAGTTTTTAAAGCTACACTTATTCAAACCCCCCCTTTCTAAGTGTTTTTCTATCCTTCACTTTCCGTATGCAATGAGGTAACTTTTTAATTCAAATTTTTCATGCAGAATAAGTGGATTATGATTTACCCTAACTAACACATTTAATTTGCGTTTTAGATTTTGCGTGAAAAAAATGGACTTCACAAAAAATCCGCGGTCAAATATCACAATGTACCTCCAGTTGATTGATCACTAACGACCCGAGGATGTATTATCTCTAATCTTTTGCTCTTTTATAAGTGTATTTTTTTATAAATATTTGACCGAAATAATGTATAACTCTTATGCATGCAGTTTAAATGGAGACCGTATCTCGATTACGACCATGAGCCTAGAGGTGCAGATGCAGTTATTTGGACTGCAAGAACTTGCCTGATCCGGTACAACATCATCGAAATGCATCATAGTGACCGGGTCAAACTACAGTTCGGAATGCATCAAGGTATACCCGGTCCTCCAGTTGACTTAGGAGTGTGGCACCTCAGACGAGTCAACCATCTATGGAATCATCAAAACTGGAAGGATTACGCACCCGAATGGCGCCAGATGTGGAAGGACCATCGCCAATATGTCATCGACTTCCCCGTGAGTGATCATGAGATGAAACCGTCCGCAGAATACATTAGTTGGTACCGTACGGTTACCACCCCTAATTTACTTATTCTAGATATGTTCTACTTAATAGACCCCCGTGCTCACAACTACATCCTACCTCAACAACAACCTGAAGAGGAACAACAACAACAACGACAACAACAACGACAACAACAACTACAACAACGACAACAACTACAACATCAACAACAACAACAACAACAACAACGAGAACAAGAACAACATCAGTACACCAACCAACAATAAAATCTGTTCCATACTCCGTCCCGTTCTAACCGCAACTACCGGCAACAAAATTTGTTCCAATCACAGTCTCAACCTTTCCAAGAAGCTGAAGACCAACACCATTCCGCTAGCCAATACCAGACCCATTCACAACCACTTGGCTTTGCAGGTTACACAGGGTCCACAAGGTTCTTCGGACAAAACATTGAGACTGGTTCGTCAAGCCTCCATCTAAGTCCCAACGATGGTCCACATGCTGAATCATCTCACCGTGGCACCCCTTTTGGCTATGCAACACCGTCGAACCAATTTGGCTTTTATCAAGGTAGTTCTAGTGCTGCTGGGTGCTACAGACCGGAAGTCGTGTCCCAACCCACTCCCCCACCACCATTTAACACTTTTGAGGGTTTGGGTAACCGACTTTACGACAGTCGGTTCCCAGAAAATTATGGTGGCGTGGACGAATTCATAGACAGCGACCAGCGGAACAACCCACTTCCAGGCCCAGCTACACAGACCCAGCAAGAAGCACGAAGGGGTATGGGTGGTGCTAGGCTTCGCGGCGGTATCAACGAACGTGCTAGACGTCCGATAACAAAACCTTCATGCGGAACAGATGGTTATCTTGGCGATGGACGCCATTAAGCATTTTGTTATGTATTTTGTTATGTTTTCTTTAATCAATTGTTGTCGATGTATCGTTTCCCTAAAATTAATGAAATTTTGTTATTTCCGGTTTTTATATATAGCCCCGTTGTTTCGATTTCGAATAAGGGATGTCAAAATAGGTGTTTATAAATTTAACAATAAAAACTAAAAAAAAAAGGGAATGGCTATTGGCGCCAAATGGTTTGGCTAGTAGGGAAAAAATACCCTAATGCGCCGTTCTATTTGGCGCAAACAATTGAAAAATTAGGGTTAGCCATTTTAAATGGCGCATGCACCCCTAAATAACACTTATGCGCCATTTCAGTTGGCGCATCCACTTATCTGGGTTTCCAAACCTAGACATTTTTGTAAATACCCCGAAAATATGGTTTTTTTCGTAATTTTTTTATTAAACCTGATTATTTAATTTTTTTTTCAATTATTGGAACATGAGCATTTATTAATGCAGTTATTATAATTTAACCTATAATATATTTCTATGGCTTAATTAGATTTACTATTCATATTATTTTTCTAATCTCACTTCATTATGAATTGAATGCCCAACCTCTCAACATCTGATAAAAAAATTGAATGCATAATTTCTCTATAAATACTAAAGATAAAAAATTGAATGCATAATCTATCTATAAATACTAAAGATAAAAATTGTGTTAAACCTGAATCTCTAACATTAATCATTTTCTCTTTTTCATCTTACATTAAAATCATTTACATTACTAAAATAGCAATAGCATTCTGAAATGGATATCCAAGATTATTTGAGGATTCTATTGGACTATGTTTTCTTGTTTAACCTCTACCGTTTTCCTTGAAGAGTATGATATCTACTCATTATTTTAGCGAATACGCGGGTATCTTTGGAGGTAGTTAAGTCATCGGGTATCGAGACAGGTTTTATTGAGGACAGTTCTTTACCGAAGGAAGACAATCTGGCGCTTTGTGGTGGGGGCGATATTCTGTTGGGGGACAACGAGGAGTCTAGGCAGGGAATCCCAGGTGTTTTTGACAAAGCTTTAGTGAAAGTATGGAAACCTAAGTCAGTAGAGTGCATTGAAGCTTCAAACCCGATGTCTTCCGGTTCTGAAGGGCTCAAAGTGAGTTGCTCCCTAGACACTCTTTTCAGAAGAGAGGAGGATGTCGCAGATCCTCTTTTGTCGGACGGGATCTCTGGGTTGAATTTGAGGCCGGAGTCGAAAAATTTGGTTAGGGACAAGGGGCTCAACAGAAGTGGTAGGAAGGATAGAAAGCTGCTAGAGTTATTAGGCCCTTTCTCCATTAAGAAAAAGAGAATAAAAAGGAGGCTTCTTGGCAGCCCAGTTATAAAGAAGACAGTTCTGCCGGTAGGCGACGACGAGGAGGATTCTGGTCCGGGCATTTTGGTCTCGAAGAAGGGTGATAGCGAAGGAGAAGATTTTTCTGCAGGGGCAGTCTTGTGCAGCGACCCAATTTTTGATGTTGACATGGTTAACTGCAATACCAGATTTTGGGAAAACATTGATTCGAAGGTAGGAACTAAAACCTGGAAATCCATATCTGAATTAGGGGTGGTCTCTAGAAACATTGCGAAAGATTATCAGAGACAATTAGAAGAGATGGAGAAAGCTGATAAAAGGAAACTAGTAGGGAGGAAGGAGATTTCAAAGGTGGATAAATGATTATTGGCTCGTTTAATATTCGTGGGGGCGGAAACCGGCTGAAGAGAAAGAGGGTTGGCAGAATCATAGAGAGAGGGAAGGCTGAGATTTTTATGTTACAGGAGACAAAGTTGGAAGAGGTTGATAGCAACATTATCAAATCTTTATGGCAGATCGAAGGCATTGGTTGGTCCTTCGCGAATTCCACGGGTTCTAGAGGAGGACTTATCACCATGTGGAAGGAAGAACTGTTTGAAGAAATTCTGAGTTTTAAAGGAGAGGGATTTCTCGGAGTTAAGTTGAGACGCAACGGAAAGTCCTTCTACGTATTGAATATTTATTCTTCTTGTTTTCTTAATTAGAAGAAGAAATTGTGGGCAGATTTATTATCTTTGAGAGCAGTCTATGCGGATGCCGATTGGGTTTTGGCTGGCGATTTCAACGCGACTGTGTCAAAGTATGAGAGGAAAGGGGCTGCTAGTCCTAGTCGTAACTCTGAATTTACAGGATTCCAGTCTTTTTTGGACCAGCTAAATCTCATTGATGTTCCTTGTAAAGGGAAACGTTTCTCGTGGTATAGCGGTGACGGCAAGGCCTGTAGCAGGATTGACAGATTTTTGGTGTCGGAGGACTTGATCACAGAATGGGGTATCATCGGCCAATACATAGGTAACAGGGACATTTTCGATCACTGCCCGTTGTGGCTTGTGGTGGAAGCTGAGAATTGGGGCCCGAAACCGTTTATGGTTAACAGTGGATGGTTCGACAACAAGTCTTTCTTACCGTTTGTCGAAGGCGAGTGGTCGAAGCCAACGATTCAAGGCAGAGGGGATTTTATTCTGAAGGAGAAATTAAAATTTCTAAAAGGCAGCCTTAAAGATTGGAATAAATATGTGTATGGGAAAATAGATTTAGAGATCAATGAAGGAGTAGCAGCCATCAATGAAGAGGACAGTTTTATCGAATGGTGTTCGGATGACCAATTGGAAGAGGCGGTCAAGAGGAGAAGCGAAGCTATAGCCCGTTTCTGGACAAATGCTAGGATTAAGGAGAATTTTTTGTTCTTGAAATCAAGAGTCAGGTGGGATAGAGATGGAGATTATAACAGCAGATTCTTTCACAGCTCTTTGAAAGAGAGGAGGAGAAGAAATAGGATTGGTTGGTTAAATTCCGAAGCGGGTTTAATTAAGGAGGTAGGGGAGATAAAAACAGAGGTTTGGAGGCTCTTCTCTAAAAAGTTCGAGGAACAAGATGCGGCTAGACCTGTTCCTGACGGAATCGTTTTCAAGCAAATATCGTTATCTCAAGTTGAAGAGTTGGAAGCCCCATTTTCTGAGGATGAAATTAGAGAAGCGGTGTGGAATTGTGAAGGTACCAAAAGCCCCGGTCCCGACGGTTATAATTTTGATTTCATCCGTAAGTGTTGGCCATTTATGAAATCTGATTTTCTCCGTTTCTTCAATGATTTTCATAAGTACGGAATTCTGTCCAAGTCTGTTACATCGTCTTTTCTTTCTCTAATACCAAAAAAGGAGAACC
Organism: Vicia villosa; assembly: GCF_029867415.1. Lineage (NCBI taxonomy): Eukaryota > Viridiplantae > Streptophyta > Magnoliopsida > Fabales > Fabaceae > Vicia > Vicia villosa. The sequence continues at coordinate 38,037,818 of NC_081183.1, read as the reverse complement.
CTCTTGATTTAGACGATTACCGCCCAATCTGCCTCGTGGGTTGTTTGTACAAAAGTTTATCGAAGCTGCTAGCAATTAGATTGAAACGGGTCCTAAAGGAGGTGGTGTCTGAAAGTCAGACGACTTTCGTTCCGGGGAGACAGCTTATGGATGGAGTTATGGTGGCAAATGAGATAGTGGACTTTGCGAAAAAGGAAGATAAGGCTTGTTTGCTTTTCAAAGTCGATTTCGAAAAAGCATACGATACGGTTAGTTGGGGTTTTCTGAGATACATGCTAAATAGAATGGGATTCGTTTTGAAGTGGAGGAAATGGATGGAAGCATTAGTGTTCAATAGTCACATGTCGGTTCTAGTCAATGGCAGCCCGTCAAAGGAGTTCAAAGTTTCGAGGGGTTTACGACAAGGAGATCCACTTTCTCCTTTCTTGTTTGTTTTGGTAGCGGAGGGTTTGTCGGGTCTGGTTGAGAGTGTAGCGGCAACAGATAATTTCAGAGGCATTAGTATTTAAGGAGCTTGCAAGGTGAACCTTCTCCAATATGCGGACGATACGATTCTGATCGGGGATGATTCTTGGCAGCATATTTGGGCTCTAAAATCAGTGCTTAGAGGTTTTGAATTGATTTCCGGTCTAGGAGTTAATTATCACAAGAGTAGGTTGATCGGTATAAATGTGAACTTAAATGTTTTGAGGGCGGAAGCAAACTTTCTTGCTTGTACCATCGATGTAGACCGTTTTAATTTCCTCGGGATCCCTATAGGATGTAACCCGAGAAGGATTGAGATGTGGGATCCGCTCATCAACAAGTTGAAGAAAATGTTAGGAGATTGGAAAGGAAGGCTTTTGAGCCTAGGAGGTAGAATTACTTTGTTAAAATCGGTGTTAAGCAGCCTTCATGTTTTCTCTATGTCTTTTTACCGTGCGTCGGTGAAAGTTTGCAAAGAGATCACAAGAATTCAAAATAAATTCTTGTGGGGAGGATCGAATGATAAAAAGAAGATTCATTGGGTATGTTGGGATAATTTATGCCGAACCACGAAGAAGGGCGGATTGGGGTTGAAGTTAGTGGAGGAATTTAATGTTTCTCTTCTTTTGAAGTGGAAATGGAGGTTATGCCGGGAGGTAGATTCGATGTGGGTGAAAGTTCTAAAAGCTAGATACGGGGCCAATAACATTCTGCTCGGATATTCTGGAAGACACGATAGTTTGGCTTCGACATGGTGGAAGGATTTATGGAGGTTGGAGTTCAGACATATAGAAGGAGCTTTCATTGAAAACTGTCTATTTTCGTTAGGCGACGGTAAGAGCATTCTGTTTTGGCAGGTAGCTTGGTTAGGTGGGATTCCATTGAAATCCAGTTATTCGGATTTATATGAGCATTCGGAGGCCAAGAACGAGTCGGTTAGTGCCATGGGAGAGTGGGTGGATGGTACGTGGAGGTGGGGGGATTTGGGGATTCTGTTGCCGGCTTTTTCTGCTCTTCAGCCGCGGCTAACAGAGCTGCTCAATAAGCTGGCCACGGTCATCCCCTTTGAAGATCAGCAGGATGCTGTTTCGTGGCAGCTTTCGTCGGAGGGAGTATTCACGGTCAGTTCGTGTTACAAGTTACTTACGGATAACTGTCTTTTCTCAATATTTTGTTCAGAAAGAGAAAAAGCTTTGGAGCTGGTTTGGAAAATAGCAGCTCCCTTCAAATTCAAAGCATTCGCTTGGAGAGCTATTATAAACAGGTTGCCGACAAAAAATCTGCTCTTGGTTAGAGGTATTTTTTCTAACGCTTCCGATCTTGTTTGCTCTTTTTGTGAGGTTGAAGAGGAAACTTTGCATCATGTATTTTTCTCTTGTGAAATTGCAAAGAAAGTTTGGAGTTCCATCGCCTCTTGGTTGGAAACGGATCTGATTTTATCTGACAGCTCTTGGGATATTTTTTTGTCTATATTTTCCTCTGTTAAACGCAAAAGAGTAAGGAAGGGAACCGAAGGTCTGGTTTGGATCGGTATGTGCTGGAGCTTATGGAGTAGGAGGAATAGGTTTATCTTTAGAAAGGAGAAGTGGTGTCTTTCCGATATTATTTGGAATGTTAAAGTTTTACTCTGGAAGTGGTCGTCCCACGGAGAAATTAGGTATCCCAATTGTAATTTTTACGAATTTTGCAAAGCTCCTCTGCTATATTTTCGTTAAAATGTCAATTGGTATGTAATTTTGGTAGGGTTTTTTTGTATCTCTCCCTTCTTTTGTAATTGGGTTCGAGTACCCCTAGTACTCGTTTAATTAAATCCTTAATTACAAAAAAAAAAAAATTTAGTGCATATTTTCGTAATAAAATTAAAGCGGTGACTAAAAATAATGTTTTTATATTATCATATATATTGATATATTTAAATTTAGTGTTAAAATAAAGGATTCTCAGCCGCATACATTGCGGTGTAAGCAAAATCAAGGGATTATATAATCAAGATAGGTCATGTTTACCCAAAAAAAATATTATATTCACATGAACATAACTTTATAAAAAAACTCTAATTGTGTGAGATATTATATATTAAAAAAAACTTTTGTTTATGTTCTTACTAACAATTTTGTTCTTGAAAGTTATATTGCGAAAATATGATAATTTTTTTTAACTTGTTCTTACTAACAATTTTGTTCTTGAAAGTCATATTGCGAAAATATGATAATTTTTTTTAACTTTGTTATATATATATATATATATATATATATATATATATATATATATATATATATATATATATATATATATATATATATATATATATATATATATATGGGACGACTCAAGTGAGAACAGTTTCTCTTTTTATGTTGATTTAAAATAAATATTAAGGATCATAGAAAGAGAAGTCAATCCAGTCCATTAAAATCAACAAATAAAAATTAATGGTCGTGATTTATTGTTCTTATTTCTCATAATAACCAACTGTTCTCACTTGAGTCGTTCCCATATATATATATATATATATATATATATATATATATATATATATATATATATATATATATATATATATATATATATATATATGAGGAGGGATATATTTACTCCAGGAGTAAGTGTTGAAGACTTACTCCAAATCTTAACCATTGATTATCATTAATCTAACGGTTTTAATTAATTTTTTATTTAGAAAAATATTTCCTAAAATAATTAGATTAAAAAATTAATTAAAACCGTTAGATTAATGATAATCAATGGTTAAGATTTGGAGTAAGTCTTCAACACTTACTCCTGGAGTAAATATATCCCTCCTCTATATATATATATATATATATATATATATATATATATATATATATATATATATATATATATATATATATATATATATATATATATATATATATATATATATATATATATATATATATATATATATATATATATATATATATATATATATATAAGAGTAAGTGTTGAACACCTACTCCAAATTTTTACCATTGATTTTTATTAATCTAATTAATCAACTTATCAACACCTACTCCAAATTTTTACCATTGATTTTTATTAATCTAATTAATCAACTTATTTTTGGAAATTTTTTTTTATATAAAAAATTAATTAATCTAACTTCTTTAATTAATTTTTTAACAAATATTTAACAAAACATACCAAGTATTTAACAAAATTAATTAATTAATTATGTAACAATGAAAATATAATAAATAAAAAGTAGAGGGCATATCATATGAGAATGACATATTTATATGAGAATGTCAGAATAAATTTGAACCATTGGATTTTAAAATAAATGGTGGAGATTATGAGTGAATCTTTTTTTTCTCTCTCCTGTATCTTGAAATAAATGAAGTAGGAGAGAGAAAAAAAGATTCACCCATAATCTCCACCATTTATTTTAAAATCCAATGGTTCAGATTCATTCTCACATTCTCATATAAATATGTCATTCTCATATGATATGCCCTCATAAAAAGTAATTTATGTAATTTTAAAATATCAAATAAAATTATAAATAATTTAATTTTTCTTAAAATTTAATTATAAAATAGAAAAAATGGAAAAAGACATGGAAAGAAAATCCATTATCAATCAATAAGAAGATTGTAAAAAATAAACTAACATAAAAAGGAGTAATTTTCACCTGCCCATATTTCTAATCCAACAAACATAAAGTACTTTCATTTAAGTAAGATTATATCCTCTTTCATTTTTTTCTTCCTTTTTTTCATTATTTAATCTAAAACATCCCTCAGTCTTTTTTTTTTAAATTCCAAAACAAAGATTTATATACTCTATCATCATTCAATAATTAATTATGGGTCATTCTTTTTTGACCAATTTAGTTTCAACAACTCCCCTCTTTTTTAGTAATGACACACATGTATTTGATGAAAAAAATAATCATATATAAAATAGGGTCATGCTAACATGTGCTCTAAGGGCACATGTTAAGGATACTATAATTAGAAAAAGTTAAAAGTAACTAAATGTAATAAAGTCATATTTAAAGTTTCGATACATTGAATGCACGCGTTTTAAGAAAATATTTCTATAAATATCTCGTTAACTTGTGCCCTTAGGGCACATGTTAGCTTTTCCCTATAAAATATTGTTAAGGAATTTTAAATACTACTCTTAAACAAAAACATACCAAGTATTTAACAAAATTAAATCACCCCTAAATATGATAAATAATACATTTAGGAAAGAGCATTTATTTATCAATCGTAATGTAATTTTATAAAGGAACTTGTTTTAAGACTGCTCAATACATGCTTTCTCACATAATTGTGGAAATTCAGTAGAAGTATATTCTCTTCCTCTACTAGTTCTCAATTTGATGGTAATATAATATTTTAATTTTTTTAAGTGCTTGTTAGTAAAATCATTGTTGAATTTGGTGATTTCATAATGTGCATGACAATTTATGTATTTCAATATAATTTTTTTTTCATAATTTCAATATAATGATATTATAATGTATCTACAAATAGAAAGACTAACATATATTAATTGAATTTTGTAGAGGACTGAATACAATTTTTTTTCTTCTCAAAGAGTAGTTTAAACTTTGCAGTTTTGGCGAGGGATCAAAATAAGTGTCAATTTGATCTCTAAAAATTTAAAAATGTAAGTTTTTATATTTTTTCATGAATATTTAACCAACTCTAATTTTATTTAAAAAAATTATGGTGACTAAATTGTCCCAAAAATTAGTATAGAAACCTATATGTCTCTTATATTTATAAATAATACATGTGAGATAAATAATACACGTGCCAGTCCGTCCAATCACGACGCAAAAGTTAGAAAAAAAATACAATTTGAAATAAATATTGACAGACAGACTAACATGACCCAGTTAAATATTTTAAGAGATTAAATAAGGTATTTATATTTCTCGAGAATTAATTTGGGCTGGGTAATTTTTGTGAGGGACAAGAATGAACCTTCACTCAAAATAAATAAAACATTATTTGAGTACCGATATAGTATCACATTTAAGTACCAATACATTATTGCAACCGTACCATTATAGTACTAGAATATTAAAAAAAATGCATGATACTGTTACAGTTCGTACAATACACTTAAAGTACACATACTAGTACATGCCAAGTACCCAATATTGGTACTTCAAAAAAAACTTTCTCGTGCTTTGGAGTTATTAATTTTTTGTTATCATACAACTCTAATCGAGAGATGGAGTCAGTAGTTGCTATTATTAGGGTGGAAGGGGTTGGCAATCCCACTTTTGCTCAAAATCTTGCACAAGGATAAATGTGTGATAAAACATGTTGATTCACGATCGTATGAATCTGTTTTAGAGACATCGAGGTTTCTCCTTAAGGTTGGATCTATGAATGTATTGTTCGTTTAGACTTCCTTCTCCTTCTCTAAAATGTTTCACTGATGAGACTTCTTCTTCTTCCTCATATTCTCTCATTGATGAAGTTCCTTCATTTGATGTTGAATCCTACGAGGATCGTTCAACCAAGAAGACTGTTCTTTCGAAGAAAGTTTCTATAGTTGATTTATCTTCATAGATTTTTGTTGATGAAGTTTCTAGAGATACTTTTAGGTTTGAGCTCATGCATTCATCTTTTAATAGCATAATTAATTCATTCAACTTCTTAGTGATTTCTTTCCTTCTTGGATTTTCCATGAAAAATATTAACTTTCCCATCTCTTGATTTAAGGATTGAATCCACTTTCAGATTTAAGTTCTTAATTTTTAGATATATGTTAGTCATGAAATTTCTAACATTATTTCAAAAATTTCTAAGGGTAGAGGAGCATTTATGAAGGTGACATTTATCTTCTTCGTCTAGTGTGTTCATACACTCTTGTTCAACACAGAAAGAAACTCTATAAATCATTTCAAGAGTGTCACACATTTTCTTGGCCGATTTTCAATAATGGACATAAAAGAAATAATTTTTATATAAGCACAAAACTAGAAAATGTTCGTTTTAAAATCAAGATAACTTATAAAGGTTTCATATTAAGTAAGTGACCTACCTGTAGCGGTGAAATTGGTGAGACTAAAGTCAAGGGAAAGACTTAGCTCATTTTTAAACAGAGTCGCCACCACACTTTATTGTTTCCAAAAGGAATGGATGAAAGAGCGAATAAAACCCACAAAAGTTTTTAAAATCAAAACTAATAAACTTATCAGAGATCTGGCTACGGAGGGTTTGTTATACAAGGGGATGGTTTTAAGCACCCCTCATATCCATGATACTCCATGGGAACCTCTTTGAAAATGTTATTGTTTTTGTTTGTACATGCATTTTGAAAATCATATGTGAAACTCGTTTAAATATATTGTGGGGATGAGAAAAGAATGTTTTAAAAGTGAGCTTGATAAGACATCGCATCTTAGGCCTACATACCCCTTTTAAAGAAAAGGGAAGTCATGGATTTTGTAGTTCCGCTTAAAAGGAAAATAAAAAGGGGGCCAAAGTGGCCAAAATCTTTTTGAGCAATAAAGTACAAAAGAAGAAATGGTCATGCATCAGAAGTTATAGAAGAGGCAACAAACATGAAGCATATGATGAAACAAAATGCCAAAAACATCAGCCTATTAGAAGAGAAGTTTGATTGAAGCTGAACAGATCCTGCTAAATAAACAGTATACTCCACAGGAGAACTAAGCAATACACTCACGAAAGATGCATCAAAAGTTAATGATGAAGACAAAATCTAAAGAGTCAAGAGTTGTTGCTCCCTATCTAATTCTAAGAAATGAAGATGAGGATCTTTCTAAAGAAGCAATCAAATGCAAGAGAAGTTGCTCAACATATGCTTAATCAGAATTAATGGAGATGGTCTTACAAGAAGAAGTGATTTCTCCAAAACTTCAACCTCCATATTCAAGGAAAGAAGATCAAAATCAAAGAAGCAAATCTACAGAAGAGTTATTGCTCTTAACCTGCTTAAAGAAGAATGAAGATGAAGATCAGATTGAAGAAGCAATTATCATAGAGAGCAAGTATTCTAATTCTTCCTATCAACCAGTGAAGCAAATATCTCATCCAGAAGATAAAGTAAAGAAAACTGCAAGATAGTTTACTTCTGTTGCTCTTAACCTGCTTAAAGAAGAATGAAGATGAAGATCAGATTGAAGAAGCAATTATCATAAAGAGCAAGTATTCTAATTCTTCCTATCAACCAGTGAAGCAAATATCTTATCCAGAAGATAAAGTAAAGAAGACTGCAAGATAGTTTACTTCTAGTATGTACAAATGAAACACAAGAGCTATTACTCACATTGTGTTAATTCTTAGCAATTAACTAAAAACTATTTGTACTTAACGTAGGAGAATATCTGCTTATTTTAGAAGCACTCATGTAAATCTCCAGAAGATGCCTTGAGCGACCAGTTGAGGTCAGAAGCTTGAGAAGACAATTGGCTGCGGTCATTGTGGTAATCTCTTGGAGACCAAGTGAAGGTCAGGAGTCCAGGAGTCAATGGATGTTATATCTCGTGGAGATCACTGAACAATCCATTGTAGTTAGTCACAAGCAGTTGACTTGTGCAGGGTTAGCCACATCGGGTAGCCTGTGCAGGGTTCCTGAGTCAATGGACGTTATATCTCGTGGACATCACTAAATGAGTCATTGTCCAGATGGTTAGTCACAGCAGTTGGCTGTGCAGGTTGTAAGGCACAACGGAGGATCGCGCAATTGTAATCATAATTTGGTTATAGTGGATTAAGATCTCTGTTGAGAGGAAAATCACCTGAAGAAGGTGGACTAGAGGTAGCCTTATTCAGAAGGTGAACCAGGATAAAAATGAATGTGTCTTTTACTTTCTGTACCATTCTTTTTAATTTAGAACATTCAAGCAAAAGCTCGTCAGAACTGTACTGAGACCAGTCAGAAGTTCCGATGACACACAGAAGTTAAAATGAACATCTCATTGGTTATGTAGTTGTGCTTTCATATGCTTCTGCAACACCAAAAGCATAATCCTATAAATGATAAAACGAGAGAAAGAAAAGACGTTAAAAAGAAAGGGAATTTTAATTGATAAAGAACCTAATTCAATCCCCTCTTTCTTGTGTTTTTCTCCACCTTCACCATTATCATTTCTAATAGTTTGAATGCTACATGAAAACTGATTTTGGCAATAAGCAATGAAATTCTTAATGTGCAACCTAGTTTCAGCTTTGTTATGCATGAGAAGTGTCCGTGTATATCTAGAATAATCATCAACAACAGTAAAAAAATAGTGATAACCATCCATAGAAGGATGGGAAATAGGTCCCCATATATCCATATGAACAAGTTCAAAGCATTTAGTAGTAGAAGACACTACAAAAAAAAGGTAGTCTTAAAGGGGGGTTTGAATAAGTGTAGTCTTAAAAACTTGAACGATAGAAACAAATTGCACAGTTATTTTTATCCTGGTTCGTTGTTAACTAAACTACTCCAGTCCACCCCCACGGAGTGATTTACCTCACCTGAGGATTTAATCCACTAATCGCAACAGATTACAATGGTTTTCCACTTAGTCCGCGACTAAGTCTTCTAGAGTATCCTGATCACAACCTGATCACTCTAGGAACAAATGCTTAGACACAAGCTAAGACTTTCTTAGAGTATCCTGACCACCACGTGATCACTATAATTACAACTGCTTAGACACAAGCTAAGACTTCCTAGAGTATCCTGATCAACACTTGATCACTCTAGTTACTTACAAATTAATGTAATCAATTCTAAGAGTATTACAAATGCTTCTGAAAAGCTATAATCACAACAGTGATATTTCTCTTAACGTTTAAGCTTAATCTCACTAATATATTACAACAGTAATGTAGTGAGCTTTGATGAAGATGAAGTTTCTGAGCTTTGAGTTTGAACAGCGTTTCAGCAAGTTTTTCAGAATAATCTCGTTCAGGATCGTTAACCTTGCTTCTCATCAGAACTTCATATTTATAGGCACTTGAGAAGATGACCGTTGGGAGCATTTAATGCTTTGCGTGTTCCGTACAGCATTGCATTTAATGTTTCACGCTTTTGTCAACTACCTCGAGCCTTGTTCATGCTGTGTCTACTGACGTTGCCATTAATAGCTTCCAACGTTCCTTTTGTCAGTCAGCGTAGCCTGCCACCTGTACTTTCTTCTAATCTGATGTTTGTGAATACAACGTTTGAATATCATCAGAGTCAAACAGCTTGGTGCATAGCATCTTCTTGTCTTCTGACCTTGAAGTGCTTCTGAGCGTGATACCATGAGAACTCCAGTGCTTCTGCTTCTGATCTCAAGTTCTTCTGATGCTTTCATAGACCCATGTTCTGATTCTGCCTTGACCATCTTCTGATGTCTTGCCAGACCATGTTCTGATGTTGCATGCTGAACCTTCTGAGACAAAGCTTCTGAGCGCTGATTTGTGCATACTCTTTATATATTTCCTGAAAGGGAAATTGCATAGGATTAGAGTACCACATTATCTTGTGCAAAATTCATATACATTGTTATCATCAAAACTAAGAATATTGATCAGAACAAATCTTGTTCTAACAATCTCCCCCTTTTTGATGATGACAAAAACATATATAAATGATATGAATTTGCGATCAGAAAGAGCAGACGGCTAAAGACAATTTACACAGCTATAGCATAAGCATGTGAATATGTCTCCCCCTGAGATTAACAATCTCCCCCTGAGATGAATAATCTCCCCCTGAAATTAATACTAGAAGAATTTTAATAATAAAAGACTTCCCTGATTATTTCGGTAGAGACGTTCACATGTGCTTGATCTTTAGAACATTCATGACTTCTGATTTCTGCTTCCATAGGACAGCTTCAGAACATTGAATTTCTTTAGATCCTCAGAACATTCACAGCTTCTGATTCCTGCTTCCATCGGACAGCTTCAGAACTTGAATTTCTTTGATCTTCAGAACATTCACAGCTTCTGATTCCTGCTTCCATCGGACAGCTTCAGAACTTGAATTTCTTTGATCTTCAGAACATTCACAGCTTCTGATTCTTGCTTCCATTAGGACAGCTTCAGAGCTTGAATTTCTTCTTACATCACTTCATGCTAGATTGTATCAGAACATTGTTGAATGTACCAGAGCATCATCAGAGCATCTCTACATCCTGAAATGTTACAGAACAAAACTAAACGACAAAAGTCAGCATGAATGAGTCAAAACATAGAATATGTTTCATAACACATAATATGTATCAGAGCCATATGGTATGTGTCAGAACACATAGACAAAATGTTTCAGATCATATTCTATCATTAGAATATCTGAACATTCTTCCTTCTTGCTTCTGATTCTGAAGCTTCATAGCACTCAGCTTGCTTCAAGAATCCAAGAACTTGATTCATCTTGTTGCTTCTAATGTTGATCTTGAATCTTCAATTCCTGCAACAACACAACTTAAAGCATAGAACTTTGCAAGTTCTGTTAGTAATGTGACTGATTAAATCAAATCATTTATCACATATTTCTCCCCCTTTTTGTCATAACATCAAAAACATAAAAGATTCAGATGAAAAACAAAAAGAGACTCATGGAAGAAAAAGATAATTTTCATTTAAGTTCAAGCAGACAAAAGTACAGATGTATAAGAAGATAAGGAAGACCAGATGCACAAAAACAGATGCAGCAAAAGCAAAAACAACTAAGACTCAATCTAAGATGACCCTAGCTTTGATAAGATCTTCTCTATGAAAGCTCTAAACTCAGCATTGATTGAGCTTTGCTCATCCTGGTTCTTCTGAAGAACTTCCAGAGTCCTTGCAAGACGGGAAGGTTCATCAGAAGAAGCTTCACAGCTTCTATCCAACGGGATGGCATTGTGATCTGTAGCTTCCATTGATAGATCATTTGCAGGGATTTCCTCAACATGAACTGATTCAGCAACATGATCTTCTACATCTGCTTCTTGCATAGAAGCATCTTCATATTCTGCAGCCGGAATCTCAGAATCTCCATTCTCAAGTGCCTGAAGAATGGCAGCTAGATTCCTAGGGGCAGAAGGACCTTCAACTTCTGGTGGGTCAACAACTTCTGGAATGACTAAGCTTGGGTCTTCCTTAGAAGGGTTTTCCCTCAGAAAGTCAAAGAGGGTCTTGAAATCCCCGAGCAGAACTGGATATTGAGGTCTCCAGACCACAATTTCCCTGCAAGGGTTAGCTTCCATTGCAGCAGCAAGTCTTACTTCTTCCAATTCATCCACAAACTGCTTCTCCTCAGCAGCAACACAATTTCTGAGAGGATGGTAGTATATACCATTATCACCCTCCAGAAGGTAACCAGGGTAACCAGGGGCAGCAGCCACTAGTCTCTTCTGTACTCCCATTGCTTCTACTTGAAAATCCTTGCGAAAGCTTTTCCAAAGATTTCTTGTAGAAACATCATCCAGACCATTTAGAAAGGCATCCTTCAGAAGGTCTAGACTGCTAATCACCTCATGTCTGAATAGTTCCAAGTAGGTATAGGGTTCAGGTTCAGGCGGATTGAAGGTGAATTTGTAGTCAGGGTAGAGAAGACAGTAGGGTTTGGATTTTCTGGTAGGTAAGGGATGGGATATAGAAGGTGGAGGTGCGGTGGATGAGGAAGAAGGGATATCTGAGAGAATGATTGATGAGGATGGAATATCAGAAAGGATAGATTGAGAAGAGGATGGAGTATTTGTAAAGGGAATTGGTGAGAAAGATTTATCAGAAGGAGTTGGGGGAAGAATACTTAGAGGTGTGGGGTTTAGAATGGGAGAGGAAAAAGATGATGGAGAAGGATTTGGTAAAGTGAAGTTTACTTTTGGTTCAGATGGAGGTGATTGGAGAGATGGTTTACGGACAGAAGGAGGTGGAGTAAAAACTTGCCTGGAGACGTGTGCAGAAGAAGCATGTGAAGATCTGGTTCTGTGAAAGGAGTCTCTGATCCTTTTCTCCCTTCGTTCTTCAGAGTCCACCTTGTCAGGATCATAGGTGACCCTCAACTTCTTGGCTTTCATAACCTCATCTTCTCGGGCCTTTCTTTTTAGCCTAGCCTTTAGTTCCTTCTGATCCTTCTTCAGAAGATCAGCCTTGGACGGAAGTACTCTGCCACGGATCCAAGCAGGATCAATATCTGATTGCTTCCTAACACAATCTTCCAGGTAAAGCTTGACAACCTGATGCAGTTCTTTATGAAATAAAGAGGCAAAGCCCTCAACAGCAACTCTTCTTGACAGGATGTCAGGAAAGCTTGTGCACACAGAAGGCACATTTTGAATGAGTTCCAGTCTGAACAAATCCACACCATTGAAGATGGGACCTTGAACTACTCTAAGAAAATGAGATGCATTGAGTTTTCTGATGGAGTCCAGCACTTTGCTTTCAATCAGAATGTCTGAAATCATTCTTCCGAACGGAATAGTCGTTCTTGGAATATGAGGGTACTTCGCCCTTTCATCTTCTCTTGACTCAAAGATAGAAGTCTTCAGATTCTCAAACAGAATATGCGAGATGTTGATCTCAGTCTTTTTGCCAATGCAGAAAAGAGTATATTTGTGATCCGGACTGATGTAGGAGGAGGAGAGCATCCTCTTTCTATGGTGAAGGGAACCCAGAATAATCTCAGCCCATGCTTTATAAAATGGCCTTAAGGTGCCCGTGTTATGAGAATCAATTCCAAACGCCAGAGAGATTTGTTTTTCAACTTTAGACCAGTCAACTGTTGCATGTCGAAGACCAGACCAACCTTCTTCATCATTCAGATTGTACAGCTTCCTGATTAGCTTTTCAGTGATAACCACTTCATGCCCTAGCATGAATGAAATGATGGCAGTTGGAGTAACCGTTGCATGTACCCAGAAATCCTTCACAAGTTCAGGATAAATTGGACCAACCAATCTATCAAGATATTTAGACCATCCTTGCTCAAAGATTCTTGCATCACACTTAAAACCATTTGCTTTTAGGTTGTTGATGTCCACAGCAGATTCACATAGAACTTCCCGTTCTTCCGTGGGTATTAAGCATGTTTTCAATGGAGCATACTCATATTTGCGTAGAAGGATCTGTGTAGAAGTGAGTCTTTCTTTTGAATTTGATGAACATGAAGATGAGTTCATGATGATTATGCTTTGAGATCAAATCAAAAACTAGGGTTTGAAAACAGATGCAACGAAAGGGATGCACAAAAGAGAGAGAGAGAGAGAGAGAGAGAGAGAGAGAGAGAGAGAGAGAGAGAGAGAGAGAGAGAGAGAGAGAGAGAGAGAGAGAGAGAGAGAGAGAAAAAGAAGGAGTGAAGGTGAAGCGGGTTATTTAAAAGATTTGAAAATAACGAAATCATTATGCATTTAATGAGAAATGACATTAGGAGAGAGAACATGGTAAATGAAATGATTTAACACAGTTACCTAGATCGGCGTCTTTTCAACTGCACGCTTTTTACTAACCGTACAGACACGCGTTCACCATCCGAAAATAGATGACAGCTGTATTTTTCTGAATAGACTTTACGTCTACTGATTCTGATCACTGCTTCTGATTGTCACTCTTTAGGAATGATCTTGTTCTGATAGGATCATCTTTCTTTCCAAGGATCACATCTTCTGAATGAGCTGAAGCAAGTCTAGGTGATCTTCTGACTGTTGGCTCTTCAGAAATCCTGAGATTCTCTAAAGATGCAGCAACTTGATCTTCTGATCCATTGCTTCTGAGACTGCCAGCTTCTGCAGCTTTGCTTCTTGGTTCTACTGCTTCTGATATATCAATATCAAAATCTGCAAAATTCTCAAACTGCTTTGGTTTTTCAAGACCAAGCTTATCATCAAACCTGATGTTGATTGATTCTTCTACAATCAATGTTTCAGTATTGTATACTCTGTAGCCTTTAGAGCGTTCAGAATATCCAAGAAGGAAACACTTTTGTGCTTTAGAATCAAACTTACCAAGATAATCTTTAGTATTCAGAATAAAACATACACATCCAAAAGGATGGAAATATGAAATGTTGGGCTTTCTGTTCTTCCACAATTCATAAGGAGTCTTATTTAGAATAGGTCTTATAGAGATTCTATTCTGAATATAACACGCAGTGTTTATTGCTTCTGCCCAGAAATGCTTAGCCATATTGGTTTCATTGATCATGGTTCTGGCCATTTCTTGTAGAGTCCTATTCTTTCGCTCTACAACTCCATTTTGCTGTGGAGTTCTAGGACAAGAGAAATCATGGGCAATACCATTTTCTTTGAAGAACTCCTCAAAGAATCTGTTCTCAAATTCGCCACCATGATCACTTCTGACCTTTATGATTTTACACTCTTTCTCAGATTGGATCTGAGTGCAGAATTCAAAGAACACTGAATGAGACTCATCCTTGTGTTTTAAGAACTTTATCCATGTCCAGCGACTATAATCATCTACGATGACTAATCCATATTTCTTCCCTCTGACAGATGCTGTTTTGACTGGGCCAAACAGATCAATGTGCAAGAGTTCTAACGGCCTTGAGGAAGAAACAACATTCTTAGACTTGAATGCAGGTCTGGAGAACTTGCCCTTCTGACATGCTTCACAAAGAGCATCTGATTTGAATTTCAGATTAGGGAGTCCTCTGACCAGATTTAGTTTGTTAATCTGAGAAATCTTTCTCAAACTAGCATGTCCTAATCTTCTGTGCCAGACCCATTGCTCTTCAGAAACAGACATAAGGCAAGTCACCTTCTGCTTCTCAAGATCAGAAAGATCAATCTTATAAATGTTGTTCTTTCTCTTGCCTGTAAATAGGATTGAGCCATCCTTCTGACTTACAGCCTTGCAAGACTTTTGATTGAAGATTATATCATAACCATTGTCACTTAATTGACTTATGGACAGTAAGTTATGCGTTAATCCTTCTACAAGAAGTACATTAGTTATGGAAGGAGAGTTACCAAGACTTATGGTTCCAGAGCCAATGATTTTGCCCTTCTGATCTCCTCCAAACTTGACTTCTCCACCTGGTTTAAGCACCAGGTCTTGGAATGTAGACCTTCTTCCCGTCATGTGTCGCGAGCACCCAGAGTCCAGGTACCATGACATTTTGCTTTTTGTCCTCTTTTCCGCCAAGGATATCTGCAATAGGAATAATCTTTTCCTTAGGTACCCACAACTTCTTGGGTCCTTTCTTGATAGTTCTCCTTAAGTTCTGATTGAACTTGGGTTTAGCAAAATATTTAACAGGAGGAACAACATGATATTTCTTATTCTGAGTTCCATGATATTTCTTAGGTTGTGTCACATGCTTCTTGGTGTGTGTTATGTGAAAACTTCGTGCATGTGATGTGTGCTTAATATCATGGGAGTGGCCAAATTTAAATTGGTTATATAGAGGCTTGTATGATATTTTCATATCATCCACAGATTCAAGCTTGTATGGGATTTCACCCTCATAACCAATGCCAACTCTCTTGTTTCCAGACACAGCATATATCATAGAAGCTAGCTGACTTCTGCCAATACTTCTAGATAAGAACTTCCTGAAACTTAAATCATATTCTTTCAAAATATGATTCATACTGGGAGTGGATTTTTCTGAATCAGAAGGAGATCCAACATTATTGGATAATTTTAAAACTTTTTCTTTTAATTCAGAATTTTCCAACTCAAGCTTCTTAGTTTCAAATTCAAATTGCTTTTTCAGCTTTTTGTATTTGATACTAAGATGAGCTTTTAATTCAAGAAGCTCTGTTAGACTGGAAACTAACTCTTCTCTAGATAGTTCAGAAAATACCTCTTCAGAATCTGATTCTGATGTAGATTCTGATCCATCATCTTCTGTCGCCATCAGCGCAAAGTTTGCCTGCTCTCCTTCAGAGTCTGATCCTGATTCTGATTCAGAATCATCCCATGTTGCCATAAGACCTTTCTTCTTATGAAACTTCTTCTTGGGATTCTCCTTCTGAAGTTTCGGACACTCGTTCTTGTAATGTCCAGGCTCATTGCACTCATAGCAGACAGCCTTCTTCTTGTCAGATCTTCTGTCACCAGAAGATTCTCCACGTTCAAATCTCTTTGAACTTCTGAAGCTTCTGAACTTCCTTTGCTTGCTCTTCCAGAGTTGGTTCACCCTTCTGGAGATCATGGACAGTTCATCTTCTTCTTCAGATTCTGATTCTTCAGGATCTTCTTCTCTAGCCTGAAAAGCGTTAGTGCATTTTTTAACGTTAGATTTTAATGCAATAGACTTACCTTTCTTCTGAGGTTCATTAGCGTCAAGTTCAATCTCATGACTCCTCAGGGCACTGATCAGCTCTTCCAAAGAAACTTCATTCAAATTCTTCGCAATCTTGAATGCAGTCACCATTGGGCCCCATCTTCTGGGTAAACTTCTGATGATCTTCTTCACATGATCAGCCTTGGTGTAGCCTTTGTCGAGAACTCTCAATCCAGCAGTCAGAGTTTGAAATCTTGAAAACATCTTTTCAATGTCTTCATCATCCTCCATCTTGAAGGCTTCATACTTCTGGATTAGTGCAAGAGCTTTAGTCTCCTTGACTTGAGCATTTCCTTCATGAGTCATCTTCAAGGACTCATATATGTCATGGGCCGTTTCCCTGTTAGATATCTTCTCATACTCAGCATGAGAGATAGCATTCAGCAAAACAGTCCTGCATTTGTGATGATTCTTGAAATCTTTCTTTTGATCATCATTCATTTCGCTTCTCGTGAGCCTTACACCAGTAGCTTTAACAGGATGTTTGTAACCATCCAGCAGAAGATCCCATAGATCAGCATCTAGACCAAGAAAGTAACTTTCCAGTTTATCTTTCCAATATTCAAAGTTTTCACCATAGAATATTGGTGGTCTAGTATAACCATTGTTACCATTGTATTGCTCAGCAGAGCCAGATGTAGATGGAGTTGAATTTGTTGGAATTTCACCAGCCATCTTTTACTGAAGCGTTTTTCTCTTCCTGAATCTTTTCTAAACACGGTTAAGTGCTTGCACCTTAGAACCGGCGCTCTGATGCCAATTGAAGGATAGAAAAACACTTAGAAAGGGGGGGTTTGAATAAGTGTAGTCTTAAAAACTTGAACGATAAAAATGAATTGCACAGTTATTTTTATCCTGGTTCGTTGTTAACTAAACTACTCCAGTCCACCCCCACGGAGTGATTTACCTCGCCTGAGGATTTAATCCACTAATATATTACAACAGCAATGTAGTGAGCTTTGATGAAGATGAAGTTTCTGAGTTTTGACTTGAACAGCGTTTCAGCAAGTTAATATTCACAGAATTTGGTTTAGAGTTGTTAACCTTGCTTCTCATCAGAACTTCATATTTATAGGCGTTTGAGAAGATGACCGTTGAACGCATTTAATGCTTTGCGTGTTCCGTACAGCTTTGCATTTAATGTTTCACGCTTTTGTCAACTACCTCGAGCCTTGTTCACGCTGTGTCTACTGACGTTGCCTTTAATAGCTTCCAAGTTTCCTTTTGTCAGTCAGCGTAGCCTGCCACCTGTACTTTCTTCTGATCTGATGTTTGAATATAATATTTGAATATCATCAGAGTCAAACAGCTTGGTGCATAGCATCTTCTTGTCTTCTGACCTTGAAGTGCTTCTGAGCGTGATACCATGAGAACTTCAGTGCTTCTGCTTCTGACCTCAAGTTCTTCTGATGCTTTCATAGACCCATGTTCTGATTCTGCCTTGACCATCTTCTGATGTCTTGCCAGACCATGTTCTGATGTTGCATGCTGAACCTTCTGAGACAAAGCTTCTGAGCGCTGATTTGTGCATACTCTTTATATATTTCCTGAAATGGAAATTGCAATGTATTAGAGTACCACATTATCTCACACAAAATTCATATCCTTGTTATCATCAAAACTAAGAATATTGATCAGAACAAATCTTGTTCTAACAAATGGGGCATACTCCTTCCAAGATCTCTATGCTGTCACTGCTAAGCTGTTCCAAAGTTCACGCCAAAGCTATGATGAAGTTTCTAGAAGCTGCCCATGTACCTCAAGATATCTCTGTCAATCAACTTGAGAATTGTATTGCAAACCTGACGACAGAGAACTACCTTGGATTTTTTGATGCTGATCTGGGTCCTAGTGGAAAGAACCACAACAAAGCGCTGCACATCTCCATTGAATGTGGGGGTACCACTCTGGCCCATGTTCTAGTGGATAATGGTTCATCTCTAAATGTGCTGCCTACGATGGTATTGGACAAACTCCGCCCTGAAGGAGCTACACTGAAATCTAGTGATGTGATTGTCAAAGCTTTTGATGGATCGATGAGTGCTGTACACGGTGAAATTGAGCTCCCGATCAGAGTGGGTTCCCAAACCTTCAATACTGTGTTCTATGTGATGGATATTCATCCTGCTTATTCCTGTTTACTTGGGCGTCCTTGGATACATGGGGCAAATGCTGTGACATCAACCCTCCATCAGAAACTTAAATACCCTACAAAAGGCAAGATTGTTACTGTCCATGGCGAAGAAGAGTATGTGGTAAGTTTCGTGGATGAAACCAAGTATGTTGAGCTCACCATAGAAGGCTGATAGGAAAATAGCAAGTGTACTATTTTTGCCTATGTAGTAGTAATGGGAAAATCCCAAGTATCGAATCTCAAGGACTGCTTGACGATATAGAGTTTTATCAGTGTTTCAATTAAACAAAAGTTCAAAAGGTTGTTTTGATTGATTTTGCAAATAAAGTAAATAAAAAGAATAATGGAACGATGAACAGAGATGAGTAGATTGCTAGGGACGGTGAATGATTCTTCATGCAACGAATTTTCTGTCTCAATACAATAACATGCTTTTCATAGTTAATTACCGGTTCTTTAGAGTATCTAATCCTAAGGCCTTAGTGAAAAGATCTTTGACCTCACAACCTAATTACTATGTCCATAGATAATTACGGTTATGATCAAGCATTCCAATAACAAGAAATTCTGGTTACAATATGATATCCCTAGTCCTAGGTGATATAGATATTATATGTTCTTAATCATGTCCACAAATAATATGCCGTCCAGCTACACTATTCATTCATATTCGGAATCCGTTTTTCCGACGGATAAAGCATTATTAACGGATGAAGAACAAATTAACAATTATGAAAAGTAAAATAGTTATTGCATCAATTGCATAAATTCATCACAATCAGAATCAGGGTCACCCCCCTAGCAATGGGGGGTTTAGCTACTCATAAAAATAACAGAAAACATAGTGTTAATTGTAGACATTACAGATAAATGAAGCAAATCCAATCTTCAATGGCAAAAGCTCATAGAATTCTTCAATCCTTGCATCAAATCTGAGTTCTCCAGCCTTTCACAGTGTATTTTCGCTCCCAAATTCGTCGAACCCTTGTCCAAACGCACTCTGCTCCTTTTATTTCTGACTGACTGGGCTTTTCAGCAAGAAAGCCCAAATTTTCTCGTGCACACGCGTGTGGGCACGCGTTTGGTGCTGTGACACGCGTCCTGGGACGCGTCCTGGCAGGGGGAGGCATTTCTTTTGCAATTCTGGCTTCTGGGACGCGTGTGGGCACGCGTCTGGTGATTTGGGACGCGTCTGGGAACGCATGTGATGGTCTGAAACGCGTCTGGGCACGCGTCTAGGCAGAGGTGTGCCGTTCTGGCTCCTTGCAGGTCATGGGACGCTTGTGGGCACGCGTTTGCTCAGCAGACTGCACTTTTCTACTCCCACACGCGTGTGAGGATGCGTTTGAGCAGCAGGGGGTCCTTTTTCAAGCTCCACACGCGTCTGGAGACGCGTTTAACCAATTTGTGCGCTTTTCTTCAGTTCTGTACTTTTTCGCACTGATTTACCCTCTTTCATTCACCTGAGCCTACAAACACTGAAACACACAATCAAAGCATAAAATGCAGAAAAAGGAAATTAAACAATAATTAAAATACTTCAAAGACAACTAAAAATAACGGTAAAAACATGTGTAAAAACCACTGATCAAACTCCCCCAAACTTAAACCGTTGCTTGACCTCAAGCAACAAATACAAGAGTCAATGATCTTCAGAGTACACTAGTGTTCATACGTGAGATATCTGTTTGTATTGATCAAGAAACAGTTGGTCCGACATTCACATGACGCGACGAGTTTCTGCCACCACTTTAAACCTTAAGCTCCCCTTTTGGATACCTCTCCAACTATGCTTTGCACTTAAGTCTCTTTCCGATTTTTCTCCTCTTTCATTCGGACAATCACATTAAGGCACTGTATTTCTTATAATAATCATCACATGCATGAGACAGATCAAGGCTTTTTATTTTCTTTTTCTAGCACCAAACGAGCAACATTTGCTACCTTTTTATTACCGATGAAATTTTCAAACTTTGCAGTTATATATTGCCCTTTTGGACGACGTTTGGGGATCAACCTCCTTTGGGCTGAATAACCGGGTGAGAGTTACCCAACTTAGCGAGCCGGTTGCCTTTTACCGCCTTTTCATCATTTGGTGCCAACTTTTTATATCTTCTTTTTCTAACCAGTCTTCATGCACGTGAATCTGAATTATGCCAGATTGTATCAATAAACTACTCGAGGAGTACTTCTCAGGAGGCAAGTACTATGGTGCAAATCTACACGTTAGACTCGTATTTCTCTTCGGGAGCCAAGGGTGTTTAAACAAACCTCTTCTTGCCACATTATTCCGAACTTCCTGTCCTCAAACAATCCTCCCTTCATCTCTATATACTATTCCCGGTCGCTCTTTAAGATCAAAAACTCTTCAAAAATTAAAAATTTCGGTCAAAATTTGGGAGAATGATTTTGTAGGTCTTACACATATTATACTAGCAATATAAATTAAAATGCAAAGAGTAAAACCTCCCCCAAACTTGAACGAAACATTGACCTCAATGTTTTAGAACAAGCTCGAGAGAGGTGACTCACAGAGGGTAATGTACTCCATAGCTTCCACTTGAAATGCCCCTTTTATTTCCTGAAAATAAAACAAACCAACAGAGAAATTAATTATTAAAACCGTGGGTTGCCTCCCACGAAGCACTTCGTTTAACGTCGCATGGCTCGACGGTCCATTTCCCTTTATTATGGAGGGTATTTTCTATTCCACACCTGGTTGCTTTTCACCTCCGCAACCAAAAACTCATGAAGATGAAAGGCATGAAAAACTTTTCTCTTCAACTCACTTACCACATTCTTCTTGACTTTCTTAGCCTTCTTCAGACTTTTGATAGCTTCATGAGTTGTTTCTACCCGAGATGCTATGCTTGAAACTTTTTCTTGGAGCTGCTCAGGCTTTTTGTCTTTTTTCTCACTTTCTGTCATACCACCAGAATTTTGATCATTTACAACCGCCCTATGTTTCTTAACCCCTAACATCTTCAAGGTTACTTCTTCATCAAAAGATCTCAGCGTTAGTGTCCCCTTTTCAATGTCGAGGTTGCAGCGACCTGTTGACAAAAATGGCCTCCCAAGAAGGATAGGAGTTTCTTCGTCTTCCGGAATGTCCATGATGTGGAAGTCAACAGGGAATACAAACTTATCAACTTCCACTAGTACATCTTCAGCTACCCCATATGATTTCTTAATGGTGTGATCAGCAAACCTTAACTGTGTCTTACTCTCACTAATCTTTTCCAATTCAAGCTTTTTAAAAATTGACAAAGGCATTAAACTCACACTAGAACCAGAATCGAGGAGTACCTTTTTAAAACTTATGTTATTGATAGTGCATGGTATTGCCACCGCTCCCGGGTCTTTCCTCTTTATTGGGATCCTTCTTGCTGACGAGACTAAACCGCACTTCTCAGTTGCCATCTTTTGTTCTCCTTCCACTGATCTCTTTTTCGCCATCACCTCCTTCATAAATTTCCTATACAAGGGCATGTGCTCAAGTGCTTCGAAGAATGGTAGATTTACCTCTAACTTTTTGAACAAGGCAGTGAACTTCTCAAAATCTTTCTCTTTTGACTTCTTCTTTGTCACTCGGGAAGGGAAAGGTAGTTTGATCACCGGTTCAGCATCTTTCTTATTTTTTTCTTCAACTGGTTTAACTGGTGGTATCACAACTTCTGGTTCTTTCGGTTTTTCTCTTATTTCCAAATACACCTCTATTACCATAGGGTCATCTATTTCCTCTTTTTCTTTTTCAGATTCAGCCACTCTTTTGCTCCTTGTTGTAACTGCATTAATCTTCTCTTGGTCTTTCGGATTTTTCACAGTTGAACTCGGAAAGTTGCCTTGTGCCTGTAGAGTGAGGTGCTGTGCTATTTGACCCACCTGAACTTCTAGATTTTTGATTGAAGCTGTGGTGTTCCTATGGTTGTTTCTTGTCTCTTCTTGAAATTGAATGCATTGTCCAGCCAATCTCTCGATAGCTACTTCCCACTCCGCTTTCTGAGGGCCTTGTTGTTGTTGTTGATCTTTCCAAGCGAAGTTGGGATGATTCTTCCACCCAGGATTATAAGTGTTAGAATAAAGATTATTTTGCCTCAAGAATTTGATTTCTTCAATTTGCTTGGGAGTCGCAACACAACAAACAGTTTGATGAGGACCATTGCAAATTTCACAGATTACAGGTTGAGCTTGTTGCACTTGAGCGACCTGTTGAGTACCTATATTCATAGCCTTTAATCTCTTTTCTACCTCTGCAGCTATTGCATCTTCAACTCGGATTTTTGAGGTTTCCAGCTTGAGATCAATTATTCCTTCTGGTTTACTGGCACACCTATCATACAGCTCCAAATGCTCATTTGCAGCTATTGCTTCAATGATCTTGATGATACCAGAGGCTGTTGTGAAATTTGTTGAGCCTCCAGCTGCTGTGTCGATTAACTGCTTTTTCTTGATTCTCAGCCCGTTCACAAACATTTGCATCTGTTCAGTTTTGTCCATATTGTGTGTCGGACATGCCACCAAAGTCCTCTTGAACCTTTTATAGGCATCCCCAAAGACTCACCCTCCTTTTGCTTGAAGTTCAGAATTTCATACCTTTTTCGTAGAAAGACTGACGCTGGAAAATATTCATTTAGGAAAGCTTTTTCCATCTCTTCCCACGATGTGATACTGCCTGCTGGTAGCGAATAGAACCACTCCTCTGCCTCTTCTGCTAGAGTAAAAGGGAACATCCTCAATCTCTTTGCTTCTTCGGTATGACCTTCAATTTTTAGAGTGGTGCTCATGGTCAAAAATCTCTGCAGATGTTTGTTTGTGTCTTCGTTAACCTTTCCGGTGAAAGGTTTCCTTTCAAGCTGATTGATTGTGCTAGGGTGTAGTTGAAAATTTGCAGCATTTACGGGTTGGTTGACAATTGTTTGTCTTCCCCCTGGTGTGTTTGCAGCACCGTAGTCACCAAGGAGCCTCTCAGGAGGAGGAGGATTTTCACCCATGGTTTCTTCTTCACTTTCAGACTCTGAATCGGAGTGAACTGACACAATTTCCTCTTCAGGTTCCAGATTAGCCAACCGAGCTTGTCTACGCCTTGCGTGCAAAGTTCTTTCAATTTCTGCGTCAAAAAGAAATTCAGCTGAGGCCTTACCTCGCATACACAGATTAGATAAATATGAGAATTAGGAAAAATAAATAGTGCAGAAAATAAAATTTTAGTCGCAGAGCAACAAAATTCTAATTGAAATAAATCTAGAACTCTATAATCTTCGGCAGTCCCCGGCAACGGCGCCAAAAACTTGATAGGAAAATAGCAAGTGTACTATTTTTGCCTATGTAGTAGTAATGGGAAAATCCCAAGTATCGAATCTCAAGGACTGCTTGACGATATAGAGTTTTATCAGTGTTTCAATTAAACAAAAGTTCAAAAGGTTGTTTTGATTGATTTTGCAAATAAAGTAAATAAACAGAATAATGGAACGATGAACAGAGATGAGTAGATTGCTAGGGACGGTGAATGATTCTTCATGCAACGAATTCTCTGTCTCAATACAATAACATGCTTTTCATAGTTAATTACCGGTTCTTTAGAGTATCTAATCCTAAGGCCTTAGTGAAAAGATCTTTGACCTCACAACCTAATTACTATGTCCATAGATAATTACGGTTATGATCAAGCATTCCAATAACAAGAAATTTTGGTTACAATATGATATCCCTAGTCCTAGGTGATATAGATATTATATGTTCTTAATCATGTCCATAAATAATATGCCGTCCAGCTACACTATTCATTCATATTCGGAATCCGTTTTTCCGACGGATAAAGCATTATTAACGGATGAAGAACAAATTAACAATTATGAAAAGTAAAATAGTTATTGCATCAATTGCATAAATTCATCACAATCAGAATCAGGGTCACCCCCCTAGCAATGGGGGGTTTAGCTACTCATAAAAATAACAGAAAACATAGTGTTAATTGTAGACATTACAGATAAATGAAGCAAATCCAATCTTCAATGGCAAAAGCTCATAGAATTCTTCAATCCTTGCATCAAATCTGAGTTCTCCAGCCTTTCACAGTGTATTTTCGCTCCCAAATTCGTCGAACCCTTGTCCAAACGCACTCTGCTCCTTTTATTTCTGACTGACTGGGCTTTTCAGCAAGAAAGCCCAAATTTTCTCGTGCACACGCGTGTGGGCACGCGTTTGGTGCTGTGACACGCGTCCTGGGACGCGTCCTGGCAGGGGGAGGCATTTCTTTTGCAATTCTGGCTTCTGGGACGCGTGTGGGCACGCGTCTGGTGATTTGGGACGCGTCTGGGAATGCATGTGATGGTCTGAAACGCGTCTGGGCACGCGTCTAGGCAGAGGTGTGCCTTTCTGGCTCCTTGCAGGTCATGGGACGCGTGTGGGCACGCGTTTGCTCAGCAGACTGCACTTTTCTACTCCCACACGCGTGTGAGGATGCGTTTGAGCAGCAGGGGGTCCTTTTTCAAGCTCCACACGCGTCTGGAGACGCGTTTAACCAGTTTGTGCGCTTTTCTTCAGTTCTGTACTTTTTCGCACTGATTTACCCTCTTTCATTCACCTGAGCCTACAAACACTGAAACACACAATCAAAGCATAAAATGCAGAAAAAGGAAATTAAACAATAATTAAAATACTTCAAAGACAACTAAAAATAACGGTAAAAACATGTGTAAAAACCACTGATCAAAGGCTTCGAGACCCCCCGTCAAGCATTCGAGTTGGTCCCTCAAGTAATCTCTGAGACTAAGCATGTCTACACTCCTCCTAAAGTTACTAGAATTCCTCCGTCAATGGCTTCTCCGAAGGACGCTAGGGCTGTGGTAGAAGAAGGTGGCTGCACTATCTGGGGGCAACTTCCTGATATTCCTTACAAGTCCAACAAATGGGGTCTAGGCTGCACTACTAAAGATCAAGATGGAGAAAAACATCCTCGTCCCGAGGGTCTAAAGTATCATTTTATCAGCAAAGGGGTCAACGCCATAAGTGAAGACGAATACAACTGCCACCTGGACAAATGGGTCTTCCCTACATCAGACAAAGGACTGGACAACTGGAAGACTGAAGACATTGTTTCTATCTCCTATAATCAGGAGTAATTGCCGTTCTTAGTTTTATTTCCTGCTTTCCTTTATATTTCCAAATTCAATTTCTGTATTTCAATAAACAATAAACTCTAAAAGCCTTGTGTCCCGCCCGAGGCACAATGGTCCATTGTTAGGGCTTGTCATTTCATAAGCATATTTTCATTCAATAAAGCATTGGACGTTTCGTATTCAAAATTGTGTGTTCGTTTTTATTTTATTACTTTACTTTTATAGCTATGTTTTCTTACACACACCCACATACTGCACTGCAGATTCACATCCACTCTAGATCCTATTGATAACGACTCTGCTATTGCTAAATATGACTTTGAAAATCCGATCTACCAAGCTGAGGACGAAGGTGAGGAAGATTGTGAAGTGCCTAGAGAACTTGCCAGATTATTAGAGCAAGAAGAAAAGACTATACAGCCGCACGAAGAGCCAATCGAGATTGTGAACATAGGCACCAATGAAGAAAAGAAAGAGATCAAGATAGGGGCTGAATTAGAGGATGTCGTTAAACAAAGATTGATCAAGATGTTACAAGACAATGTTGAGATCTTTGCTTGGTCCTATGAAGATATGCCTGGGCTCGATACTGATATTGTGGTCCACCGTCTACCGATCAAAGAAAATAGCCCCTCGGTTAAACAGAAGTTACGAAGAAGTCGACCTGACATGGCTCAGAAAATCAAAGAAGAGGTCGAAAAACAATTCAATGCTGGGTTCTTGAAAGTTGTGAGTTATCCGCCATGGATCGCCAATATAGTACCCGTACCCAAGAAGGATGGAAAAGTCAGAATGTGTGTAGACTATAGAGATTTGAATCGAGCAAGCCCGAAAGATGATTTCCCACTACCGCATATTGATATTCTGGTTGATAGTACTGCACAATGCAAGGTTTTCTCCTTCATGGATGGTTTCTCAGGTTACAATCAGATAAAGATGGCTCCTGAAGACATGGAAAAGACAACTTTCACTACGCCTTGGGGCACCTTCTGTTACAAGGTCATGCCATTTGGGTTGAAGAATGCTGGGGCAACATACCAACGTGCGATGGTAGCTTTGTTCCATGATATGATCCACAAAGAGATAGAGGTCTATGTTGATGACATGATTGCAAAATCCAACACTGCAGAAGAACATCTAAATCACCTGCAAAAATTGTTTGATAGGTTGAAGAAGTACAAGCTGAGACTGAATCCGAACAAGTGCACCTTTGGCGTAAGGTCTGGTAAGCTGCTGGGTTTTGTTGTTAGTAGTAAAGGTATTGAAGTCGATCCTGCAAAGGTAAAAGCTATACAAGAGATGCCTGCTCCACGAAACGAGAAAGAGGTTAGAGGATTCCTGGGACGTTTGAACTACATTGCCAGATTTATCTCCCATCTGACTGCTACTTGCGAGCCAATTTTCAAATTACTGAGAAAAGATCAAGTGGTGAAATGGAACGACCAATGTCAAGAAGCTTTTGACAAAATAAAAGAATACCTGCAAGAACCTCCGATTATGATATCACCTGTTGAAGGAAGACCTCTAATTATGTACTTAACTGTGCTAGAGAACTCAATGGGGTGCGTACTGGGGCAACATGACGAGTCTGGTCAAAAAGAGCATGCAATATACTACCTTAGCAAAAAGTTTACCGACTGTGAAACAAGATACTCACTGCTCGAGAAAACTTGCTGTGCTTTGGCATGGGCTGCTCGCCGACTAAGACAGTATATGTTGAACCATACCACTTTATTGATCTCTAGAATGGATCCTATCAAATACGTGTTCGAAAAGCCTGCTCTCTCTGGCCGAATAGCAAGATGGCAAATGATATTAACTGAGTACGACATCCAATATACAACTCAAAAAGCAATCAAAGGAAGTGTAGTGGCAGATCATTTGGCACAACAAGCTGTGGACGACTATCAATCCATGAGTTTTGAATTTCCAGATGAAGATGTTATGTTTGTTACTGATTGTGAAGAGCCTGGTCCGGATGAAGGACCTGAACTTGGATCCCGATGGACTATGGTTTTCGATGGAGCTTCAAATGCACTTGGTAATGGTATTGGCGCAGTGATTATCTCTCCTAAAGGTGAACACACTCCATTCACCGCAAGGTTATGTTTCGATTGTACCAACAATATGGCCGAGTATGAAGCGTGTATCTTAGGACTCCGAGCTGCTATCGACCTAAGGATCAAGTTTCTAGAAGTATATGGGGACTCCGCCTTAGTCATCAGTCAAGTCAAAGGAGAATGGGACACGAAGCATCCTAATCTCATGCCCTATAAAGAATTGGTGTTGTCTTTAATTACATATTTCGAAGAGATTACTTTCGAACATATTCCCCGAGAAGAGAACCAATTAGCCGATGCATTGGCTACTATGTCATCCATGTTCAAGGTCAGATGGGATAATGAGACTCCTGTAGTTACCATAAGAAGACATGACGAACCTGCACACTGTTACGAGATAGTTATTGATGAGGTCGAAGAAAAGCCGTGGTTTCACGAAGTAAAAAGATACCTCGAGACTCAAGAATACCCTGAAGGGGCATCTATCAATGACAAGAAGTTCTTAAGAAGGTTCGCATCCAAGTTCTTCTTAAGCAATGGAACCTTATACAAACGCAATCATGATTCAACCCTGCTTCGTTGTGTGAACAAAAAGGAAGCTGAAGAGATCATGGAAGACCTGCATGATGGTACTTTTGGAACTCATTCTAGTGGACATACTATGGCCAAAAAGATTCTAAGAGCCGGGTACTATTGGTCCACTATGGAAGCTGACTGTCACCAACATTCTAGAACATGTCACAAATGCCAGATATACGCCGACAAAGTACACGTGCCTCCTGTTCCTCTGAATGTTCTGACTGCTCCTTGGCCTTTCGCAATGTGGGGCATTGACATGATCGGAGAAATCAAACCTACCGCCTCCAATGGACATCGCTTCATCCTGGTAGCCATCGATTACTTCACCAAATGGGTGGAAGCTGCTTCCTTTGCGTCCGTAACCAAGAATGTGGTTGCTCGATTCATTAAACACAATCTCATCTGTCGATATGGCATCCCCGAAAGGATTATCACTGATAATGGTACCAATTTGAATAACAAGATGATTACCGAGCTCTGCACACAATTCAATATCAAACACCACAACTCTTCTCCTTATAGACCGAAGATGAATGGCGCTGTGGAGGCCGCCAACAAGAATATAAAGAAGATTGTGCAGAAAATGACTGTGACTTACAAAGATTGGCACGAGATGTTACCATTTACTCTTCATGGTTACCGTACCTCCGCACGTACATCAACTGGGGCAACCCCGTTCTCACTAGTCTATGGTATGGAAGCTGTGTTACCGATCGAAGTTCAGATTCCATCTTTGAGGATCATGAAAGAGGCAGAGCTAGACGAAGACGAATGGATTCAGGCTCGACTAGATCAGATAAACCTGATTGACGAAAAGAGGCTCGCGGCTGTTTGTCATGGACAATTATATCAGAAGCATATGATCAAGGCATTTAACAAAAGAGTCAAACAACAAGCTTATCAGGCTGGTGACTTGGTTATAAAGAGGATTATTCTACCACAAGGTGATCCTAGGGGCAAGTGGACGCCCACATATGAAGGACCATTCGTAATCAAGAAAATATTCTCTGGAGGAGCAATGATACTCACTACCATGGATGGCAAAGACTTTTCGCATCCCGTGAACGCTGACATAGTCAAAAAATACTACGCATAAAAAAGACCCGCTAGGTCGACGTACCTAGGCAAAAATAAGGGCATCCCGACAAACCAAAAGGGTTTGGGAAAAATTAGGGATAAATATAAAAAAAATATGTACACCCGTCAAGTTGAAAACCCGAAAGGGCGACTTGGGCAAAAAAGGGTATCCTGGTAGGCTGAAAACCCGAAAGGGCGGCCTAGGCAAAAGTTAAGGATTTAAGCGTACGACTATGTCTCGTTCAGATCTCTCATCAATCAGATACATCTACAACATCAAGTTCAAAGGGCTCAGATCGATTCAATCATCTTTCTCCAACAAGCATGGGATGAGATGCTCGAAGACATAATAGCAATAGCAGAATTGAAACCCAATAGGATTGTTTCTACATAGCTATCTTTCTTTTGTTTTATTTTGTACCTTTTTCAAAAAACACACAATATGTTCTTTATTCTGCCTATTCATGGCTTTTCTTAATACAAGTTATTTTCTTTACTTCAAAATTTTCACTTCTTTTTCGAATACGCAAACGTCCAATATTAACTTTGAATGAACATATGCATATGAACATGATTATCATTTATCTTTGCTTTCGTAAAAATATCTATTAGATCATTAGGTAGGAAAGGCGAAGAGACAATGTCTAAAGTAACCCAGGAGTCCTTCTTTCGAAATCTACAATCTGAAGGAATCCCCACAGAGCCAGAAGATCATATCCCCACAAAGCAATCATTAGGAAGATATCTTCAAAAGGTTCTCGTCACGACCAAGACATGACTCCCCAACAGAGTTTACATCTCCAACACTCTTCTCCAACATGGGTTACTAATACTTTTTGTCCAACATGGGTTACTAATACTCTTCTCCAACATGGGTTACTAATACTCTTCTCCAACATGGGTTACTAATACTTTTTGTCCCCAATCAGGGTACATCAAACTACTGATCATCCCCAAGCAGAAACCATAAATCCCCAGCTGAGCATCCTCAAGACAAGATCGGACAATAAAATCACAAGGATACAGAGATTTATTTTCTCAATCAAGACAACATAAATCACATTCACATATCACAAATTGCATACACGTTCATACATAATACATAAAGCATCGCGACAAGTGCGTACATAACATGCGAGGTTCTCATTTATTTTGAGAATCCCGTCACATAAGCACATTGCATGCATCATGACATGGCATAAAGAAAACTAACTTTACCTTTTCAGGTTACTACTGCAGTCAAAAATAAACATTACCTATCTTCATATCTAAGTCGATACCTTGGACGGTTCCTTAATGATCCACCTACACAGTTAAGTCGATACCTTGGACGGTTCCTTAACAGTCTACCATCAGACCTAAGTCGATACCTTTGAGGGTTCCTTAATGGTCTACCTTTGGAAGTTAAGTCGATACCTTGGACGGTTCCTTAATGATCCACCTTCAGAGTTAAGTCGATACCTTGGACGGTTCCTTAACCACCTACCTTCAGAGTTAAGTCGATACCTTGGACGGTTCCTTAACCATCTATCTTCAGAGTTAAGTCGATACCTTGGACGGTTCCTTAACAATCTATCTTCAGATTTAAGTCGATATCTCAGACGATTCCTTAAACAGCCAACTTTTCAAAAACTAAAAGTAGTTCCGTAACGATCAACGATCAAACAACTACTTCTCAAGCACTCCAAACATAAATACATGACTTATTGGATGGCATCCTCAAGCCCATCCCCGACAAAGGCAAATTTCTTGGTATTCTAGTGTTCAATCATCTTCCACCTTCAGATACCGACTGGCACACAAACCACTCTACATCTTCAGGTTTAAGACAATTGAACAGGGGCAGCTGTCATACCCCAAAATTTGCCCATACACGTTTCCTCATTCCAATACAAATCAATACATAAAGGTCATAGACTCTCTCTCCCATACAAAGGCTCTGAATTAGGGTTTGGTTCATTCAAAGGAAAATCACTGAATCAATGGCTCCAAGACATCTCACATGGCTCAATATATCCCACATTACCTCCATGACAAGTATCAAGACCTATCTCAAAGTTCTGGTCACTCAAAAGTTCAGAAAGTCAACAGTCGACTGATTGACCCAAAAGGTCAACTATGGTCAAAGCAAAGTCAAAACTCCTGATTTTTTTGTCAAGATCCTCATATTGAAGTATCATTCACCATTTGATCAAGAATTGATCATGGTTCATCAAGGAAAGATCAAAAATCAACAAATCAAAAAGTTTCTAAATTAGGGTTTTGTATAGGAAAAGTCAACTAAACTTTGACCAGCCATAACTCTCACATGGAACATCAGAAATTTTCCATCCAAAGCTCATTTTAAAGGAAATTTGATTCTCTACAAAATTGTCTCTCACATGCCAAGTCCAAAAATGCTTCATTTGAGAGATATGGACTAAAACATTATAGGTCCTTTTCAAAAGTCAACAAAAAGACATTTTTTTCAAAAGGACATAAAATGAACATGGAAAATAATTTTGATATGAGACCAAAGAAACTGGTTAGAGGGCTCTCTAAGGTTTCTAAAAAGTCTTAGAACACTTCCATACCTCAAAAATTGAGGGAGATAGGCCTTGCTAAAGTTGGACTATTTTGGAGGGAAAAATATGAAAGAATTTGAATATTTTTGCAAATGGGCCCAAGTTATTTTGGTTCAATCTTGATCCCCAAGCATCCAAAGGCCCAAGATCTCTTTCCCACGAAATTACATGATTTATTTGATTTATTATGAATTTTTTAATTCATTTAAAAATGATTAAAATCAAATAAATTACTAGAAAATCAAATATTTTATAAAAGATGTGATTTGGATCTATTTTAATCAGCAAATATATTCCAAAATCAATCCAATTTCGTGCAAATGATATTTGAAGAGATTAGATTGAAATTGAGCAAATTAAGAAAGTTTACATAAGAGATTTTCAATCAAATTTCCAAAACTTGCAACTCAAGATTCAAAAGGATTTCCTTCAGTTTTATCAACCCTAAAGCTTCCCCTATAAGAGCACAACAGGTCCATAGCACAAGGGTTCACGAATTTGCAGTCAGAGAACTCAAACCCGAGTGAAAAAATTCCAAAAAATCTCAAAGTTGAAATCAGAGTTTGAAGCCAATTCAAAAGGTCTCGTTGGTTCTACTACATTCCTGAAGGATCACTGAACGTTTTGCAGACGTCTTCAAGCGTTGGAACATCAAGAACTACCTCCCATACCTCACGGTTTGCGCTACTTTTCTTGGCCTCGATTTCACGATTACATGCATCATATATGAATTTAAGTTGCATATTATGGTTTGTTTGAATGTGTAGATTGATTCTGGATCATTAATTTGCGTTTTATATGTTTATATCGTGAATCACCATTAGTGGATTTTAGGGTTTGTAATTAGGGCTTCACGTTTTAGGGACAATCAGATCCCAATTCTTGTACAGGTAGGTTCGTATGGGCAAGACGAAGCCAACGGTGGCTTCACCTTTTATTTTTGTACCCGTATGTGTGTTTTGGATTTGAACAGGTGTTAAAGGTTGGACTTTTCGTAGCCTTCTGCAAACAAGCGGTGTAAAAAGTGGCCTGCAGATTCCCAGCCAAGAAGACGACGACATGGCATTCTGCTGTTGGCCTGGGTGCGCGCGTTTTTGACTTTTTGAACGGAGTAATCCAATGCGTCCCGACTCACACGATTACCATACGCCCTTCTGATCTAGCCTTTGGGTCTTCTTCTGATCCAATCCAACGCGCTGAAGACTGCAGGTGTACCAAGAACCACCATACATGCGCAGCACCTGATCAAAAGTTAAGATTTTCATAATTTTTTTTTATTTTTTATTACATAGCCTTATTTTATTTATATATTAATATATATAACTTGTTTAATTATTTTTATTTTTCTTTTCTTAATAATAATAAACTAAATACATTTTATTATAAAAAAAACTTTTGTCACATAAATAATATATTTATTTATTTATTTAAATATTTGTAATATTTATTTTCTTTACTTATATTTATTTATTAATACATAATATTATATATATTTATTATATTATATTTATTTTATTTTTCTAATTTATCTATTTATTTATATTTATTTATATAATTAGTATTTATATTATTTCCTAACATATTTACTTAATTTATTTAAAATTACATTTAATTACTTATACATTCAAAAATTCCTATTTATTCTATTATAACTTTAAAAATTTCATAAAAAATACTTTTTGCCTGATTAAATTATTTTCTTATCTCGATTAAATTAATTAGGTCGTGAGACCAATAATTAATTAAATCTTTGGTATTTTCTTGCTTCCTTTGTACCCTAATTAGGGTTTACAAGAATCTGCCCTACACTGATGTATTTCTTTTCCATGCCTTTTTCAGGGTCGACTTTTCAAGCGCGCCTTCCGACTAAGCACCACGCCACGTCAAAAGCTAAGTCTTCTCTCTATCTCAAAGTCTATTTTGTTTCCTTTCATTAGGGTTCATCATTTAAACGAACTGTGCATACATTCACTCCCTCTTCTATTTCTGCCTTTGCCCTTTTCAGGTTTACCTCCGAGGTTTCCTCCGACCGCCAACCCTATCAGATCAAATACAAAGCTAAGTGCTTTTTATTTATTTATTTAAATTCTTTATCTTTTTGTTTTTTAGGGTTAACTGCATTTGCTCCCGAACCGATAATGCACTCACCCCTTTCTGTTTATTCTTTCTTTTCCAAATTTTCAGGGTTGGTAGACTGCCAAAGCTACGAGTACTGGTAACCCTAAACCCTGATATTTCTTGTCTTTTA
The DNA here is from genome assembly GCF_029867415.1 of Vicia villosa. Taxonomy (NCBI): domain Eukaryota; kingdom Viridiplantae; phylum Streptophyta; class Magnoliopsida; order Fabales; family Fabaceae; genus Vicia; species Vicia villosa. The sequence continues at coordinate 38,003,340 of NC_081183.1, read as the reverse complement.
TTACTTATGCCAAACCCTATTGGGGATCCGCTGGTTTCATTGTCCCCTTCCCCATATTGCTATTGTTATTGCTTTATATTAAACTGTGTGGTTAGTAATTATAGGGAGTGCAAGATTGTAATTAATTTAGAATCACTAATTTATAAGATAAAATAACTGAATATAATCACGTGATTGGTGCACACACGCACACTTTTGGGGTAACCTCTCTGTTGCCTGTTGCCTGTTGCCTTGTTGCCTTGTGTTGTTTTGCAGAATAGCCAGTCCCTCGAATACGAGGATACCTTAGCCAGTTGCCTCGATTAAGATCATGGTCCCTAATGATGCTGCCTTCGATATGCATGATCTCGACCCTCGAAAGTTGCCTACGAAAAGGCTAAGGTATCCTCTGGTTGCCTACGAATAAGGCTGTTCTGGTCCTTCCCTTAGACTACCTGCCTTCCTATGGCATGGGTCAGTCTTTGGCGAATGATAACGCGATGACCCTTCAACCTCCAAATGAAAGGCTTCCTGCCCTCTATGGCATGGATAGACCCTTTCACCCTGAAAGGCTAAAAGAATTATTTTTTTCAAATTATAAGGTAATTGCCCCTAATTGCCTTGCTCTGGCTAAAATGTCTTTTATCAACTTTTTCTAAACAAACAGTATCAAGGCTACGCTCATTTACGAGCTAAAGTCCTTGTTTCTTCATCTTCTATACATTTCTAAACTTTTGGTTTCAAAACGAGCAAAGCAATTAAGAGCACATGGAAAACCATGGATGCAAAGGGTGCCTTACACCTTCCCTTTGCATAATTACCCCCCGAACCAGTTTTCTTTTAAAAGGTTTTTTTCTGTTTCTTTTAGCCTTTCTGATTAATTTGGATAAAATAAAAGCCGATGGCGACTCATGCTTAACCGCGACATTCCGATATAAAAGTCAGTTCACCATATTACATCCAGACACAACATATATCATAGAAGCTAGCTGACTTCTGCCAATACTTCTAGATAAGAACTTCCTGAAACTTAAATCATATTCTTTCAGAATATGGTTCAGACTAGGAGTGGATTTTTCTGAATCAGAAGGAGATCCAACATTATTGGATAATTTTAAAACTTTTTCTTTTAATTCAGAATTTTCCAACTCAAGCTTCTTAGTTTCAAATTCAAATTTCTTTTTCAGCTTTTTGTATTTGATACTAAGATGAGCTTTTAATTCAAGAAGCTCTGTTAGACTGGAAACTAACTCATCTCTAGATAGTTCAGAAAATACCTCTTTAGAATCTGATTCTGATGTAGATTCTGATCCATCATCTTCTGTAGCCATCAGCGCGAAGTTGGCCTGCTCTCCTTCAGAGTCTGATTCTGATTCTGATTCAGAATCATTCCATGTTGCCATAAGACCTTTCTTCTTATGAAACTTCTTCTTGGGATTCTCCTTCTGAAGTTTTGGACACTCGTTCTTGTAATGTCCAGGCTCATTGCACTCATAGCGGGCAGCCTTCTTCTTGTCAGATCTTCTGTCACCAGAAGATTCTCCACGTTCAAATCTTTTTGAACTTCTGAAGCTTCTGAACTTCCTTTGCTTGCTCTTCCAGAGTTGGTTTACCCTTCTGGAGATCATGGACAGTTCATCTTCTTCTTCAGATTCTGATTCTTCAGGATCTTCTTCTCTAGCCTGAAAATCGTTAGTGCATTTTTTAACATTAGATTTTAATGCAATAGACTTACCTTTCTTCTGAGGCTCGTTTGCGACAAGTTCAATCTCATGACTCCTCAGGGCACTGATCAGCTCTTCCAAAGAAACTTCATTCAGATTCTTCGCAATCTTGAATGCAGTCACCATTGGGCCCCATCTTCTGGGCAAGCTTCTGATGATCTTCTTTACATGATCAGCTTTGGTGTAGCCTTTATCCAGAACTCTCAATCCAGCAGTTAGAGTTTGAAATCTTGAGAACATCTTCTCAATATCTTCATCATCCTCCATCTTGAAGGCTTCATATTTCTGGATTAGAGCAAGAGCTTTAGTCTCCTTGACTTGAGCATTTCCCTCATGGGTCATTTTCAATGACTCATATATATCATAGGCCGTTTCCCTGTTAGATATCTTCTCATACTCAGCATGAGAGATAGCATTCAGCAAAATAGTTCTACATTTATGATGATTCTTGAAAAGCTTCTTCTGATCATCATTCATTTCTTGCCTTGTAAGCCTTACGCCACTAGCTTTCACTGGATGTTTGTAACCATCCATCAGAAGATCCCATAGGTCAGCATCCAGACCAAGAAAGTAACTTTCCAGTTTATCTTTCCAGTATTCAAAATTTTCACCATCAAATACTGGTGGTCTAGTATAACCATTGTTACCATTGTATTGCTCAGCAGAGCCAGATGTAGATGCAGTTGGATTTGTTTGAACTTCACTAGCCATCTTTTACTGAAGCGTTTTTCTCTTCCTGAATCTTTTCTAAACACGGTTAAGTGCTTGCACCTTAGAACCGGCGCTCTGATGCCAATTGAAGGATAGAAAAACACTTAGAAAGGGGGGGTTTGAATAAGTGTAGTCTTAAAAACTTGAACGATAGAAACAAATTGCACAGTTATTTTTATCCTGGTTCGTTGTTAACTAAACTACTCCAGTCCACCCCCACGGAGTGATTTACCTCACCTGAGGATTTAATCCACTAATCGCAACAGATTACAATGGTTTTCCACTTAGTCCGCGACTAAGTCTTCTAGAGTATCCTGATCACAACCTGATCACTCTAGGAACAAATGCTTAGACACAAGCTAAGACTTTCTTAGAGTATCCTGACCACCACGTGATCACTCTAATTACAACTGCTTAGACACAAGCTAAGACTTCCTAGAGTATCCTGATCAACACTTGATCTCTCTAGTTACTTACAAATTAATGTAATCAATTCTAAGAGTATTACAAATGCTTCTGAAAAGCTATAATCACAACAGTGATATTTCTCTTAACGTTTAAGCTTAATCTCACTAATATATTACAACAGCAATGTAGTGAGCTTTGATGAAGATGAAGTTTCTGAGCTTTGAGTTTGAACAGCGTTTCAGCAAGTTTTTCAGAATAATCTCGTTCAGGATCGTTAACCTTGCTTCTCATCAGAACTTCATATTTATAGGCACTTGAGAAGATGACCGTTGGGAGCATTTAATGCTTTGCGTGTTCCGTACAGCATTGCATTTAATGTTTCACGCTTTTGTCAACTACCTCGAGCCTTGTTCACGCTGTGTCTACTGACGTTGCCTTTAATAGCTTCCAAGTTTCCTTTTGTCAGTCAGCGTAGCCTGCCACCTGTACTTTCTTCTGATCTGATGTTTGTGAATACAACGTTTGAATATCATCAGAGTCAAACAGCTTGGTGCATAGCATCTTCTTGTCTTCTGACCTTGAAGTGCTTCTGAGCGTGATACCATGAGAACTTCAGTGCTTCTGCTTCTGATCTCAAGTTCATCTGATGCTTTCATAGACCCATGTTCTGATTCTGCCTTGACCATCTTCTGATGTCTTGCCAGACCATGTTCTGATGTTGCATGCTGAACCTTCTGAGACAAAGCTTCTGAGCGCTGATTTGTGCATACTCTTTATATATTTCCTGAAAGGGAAATTGCATAGGATTAGAGTACCACATTATCTTGTGCAAAATTCATATACATTGTTATCATCAAAACTAAGAATATTGATCAGAACAAATCTTGTTCTAACAGTTTATGGCCACTAATTAAAACTGCGGCTATATGTAGGCAATTCTTTGAAGAAAGCGAGTTCTCTATATAAGAACCATTCCCTGTGTCAAAATTATATTAAATCATCAAATTAACATGCTTTGCAATATTCTTTTATAAATTTCCTAAACCATTACACATCAGTGTCTAATCAATACATTACATGCATATCATAATCCTAAATACATTCATAACATAACCAATTAGCATATCATTAACCAATGAGCAACAAACCAAAACATTTCATACACCATTTATTAATCATCATTCATGTCTTAAACCTACAGCTAATAGAATTTTCCCTGAACCCAAATGTCAACCCACTTCCAGCCAGTCCACCTAATTCAACTGTAGATAATTCACCTTGATAACTGCAACTAACCTCCATACTTGCATCAATATAAATCCCAACAAAATAAATCTAACTCAAAATTTACCTTCCAGTAACCACAAGCTGCTGCTGCAAAACTTCCTGCAACAATAAAAATAGTAGTTAACCACAACATACTTGACGAAAATTATGAATACAAGTAGTTAACTACTCTAATGCATACAAGTAGTTACAAAATATTAATTGTAACACCCTTCTAAAACCCCACAGAATAACAAATAAAATTCAGAGTATAACATGAAAAGGGTATTACAACTTCAAAATATTTAAAACATTAAGCCATGTCATGCCTTATGAGGAACTTCAAAACACATTATTCAGTAATCATGTTAACACAGCGGAAAAGTACTTCAAAACTGAATAACATAAAACATCGGTATTCAACATCAAGAATTTACCGATTTAGAACAAACAAAACATCATTCTAACATAAGAAATAATCCCTCAAACAATACTAAAATAAACGTCCCCCAGTGTTACAAGACCAGAGCATGACCCGACACAACCGACTAAACGAAGTAACTCTACGAGTTAATCCTCACCAAGTACACAAGCTACTCCTCAATCTGAAAAATAACAACAGTAAGGGTGAGTTTCATTCGCATTAACAAATGTTATAGGAATATAAACAATACAACTTCATCCATACATTATTCACCCAAATCAATTATATTCAGATAGCATCGCAACATTTATCAAATACAGTCATTCATACCAAAATACACACAAATTGCAACATTGGACAACTTCCATTCATGTTACAATTATACACAACAACCTAATGCAATGCAACTAAATGCATGTGGTACCAATCATGGGATAACCCATCTCACCGATCCACCACCATAAAGATTCGGCTACTTCTCTCACTAATTCCACACAATGGGAATTAGCTACCGCTGTCCCACCACCATAAGGGATACAGCCCACAACATGATTATGAAATGCATGCATCAACCACGACATGCTCATCATCAACATCCACCAACAATTCATAACCATTATTTCACAACATACAAGTATAATAATATCACAACCATTAGATATTCTCCACAACATAATACATTTAATCACAACAATGTACTATCATCTCAGCAATTATACTAGCTAACACACCGCATAGCATGTTCGTACCATTATTCAATCTACTATCAAATACCAATTCACAAAACCAACAAAATGATTTTTAAATTATAATCCTCTAATATACATCATAAAATAGGGAATTAATTCATCTACCAGGTCCTCGAAACGGCGTACAAAAAGGATTAACGGTTTAAAAGTTACGAATATTTAAAATAAGTATTTTTCCAAAAAGCTTCAGTGGTAACCGGTTACCTGAATGATGTAACCGGTTACATCACTGTCAGTAACTTTTATTTTTCAATTTCGCCCAGTGGTAACCGGTTACCTAAATGATGTAACCGGTTACATCATCGCGAAATGGAGTTCTTCGCCCTTTTGAGACCATGTAATCGGTTACTTCCCTCATGTAACTGGTTACATTACTGATATAGCAGAAAAATCACTTTTCTGCAGCACTGTTTTCATCCCAAGTGCGAACCCAATCATCCCAACACGTCCAAAATCTCATCACAGCACGAAAATGCACATTGATACATACTTCTAACAGGTATTAACATCAGTAATCAACATAAAACATCATTCACAACAACTCAATTGCATCATACATCATAATTTGAACCTAAAGTTCTACAAACCCCAAAACCCCAAACACCGACATATAATCCAATTCAGAATCCTAACATACGAATTCAATCGAATCATTCATAATACCCATAATAGAGGTTAATGAGAAGAATCCACCCTTACCTCGATGTCGAATTCTTGGATGCTCTTTCTCTTCGCACTTGCTCTTCCCCCAATTTCACGTTCAATCTTCTCTTCTCCCTTTTGGTTCTCTTTTCACAATATCTTCCTCTTTTCTATTTTATGAAAATATAACCTTATTTTAGAAAAAGGCTTTGCAACTGACACACCCCCCAATTGCTACTTGCGACACTGGCCCATTAGCCTTATTTCATCCATATTTCTCAAATAATTCAATTAATTCTAATATTTAATAAAAAAAATTAAATAAATTAAATAAAGAATTTTATGGGGTGTTACAACCCTCCCCCACTAGAAAAGTTTTCGTCCTCGAAAACATACCTTAGGCAAAGAGTTCCGGATAGAGTCCTTCATCTGACTCTCCAGTTCCCATGTAACATTTCCATCAGTCGATCCTCAAAAATCCATCTGACATAACCAAAAGGAAGCACATCTCGTGCATTCAATCTCAGCTCTTACGTCGCATTTGACTATCCAAAGGTGTACTACTCGTTATACCTCCAAAAGGTTAACAACAATAGAACATTGAGGTACAACCCATACAATACGCCCAATAACTGAATAATATAATTACTCAACCATGGTATGATCACATTGATCAACACTGCAGTAATGCATTCCATCTACCAACATACCAACCTTAGACATACTTTTTCATTTGAATGATGAAATAATACTTACACTTTTCACCAACTGCTTCTTTCAAGAAAACTCAATAATCGTATTCTTCATACTATTGGATTTCAATTATCTGACTCCTCTCAAGTCACACCAGTAATTATCTAACACGTTACACTCCGCTTTTGCTGCACTATTCTGATTCTTCATTACAACCATCATTACCAATTAGATTTTTGAGTTATACCCAACTCTGGCCCTCTTTACTCATTCGTTCAAAAATCATTCTTTACCATCCATGGTACTAATCCACCACTCGTCAATACTTACTCGCACTCAAAAACAAATTCCTAATTTACTCCATCTATTAAACATTTCAACCATCGGAATGAGTGCACATGAGTAGTTATAATCACACTCATCAGCCTCAATATACCATTGCTTACATAATAGCTCAAACTGAATCCCACTCTTTAAGAATTAATCAACTTCGTCCTTCATAGAGTATAATTCCTCATTATATCTAGAATCTACAATATCACCTTAACAACGACACAAAATTATTATAGCATCGTATAGTATCAACTCATCGTCTTAACTTTTCCAAATACATACTCGTTAACTACGTACAACCATAATAACACGTTCGTCATCTCGGAAATTATTCAAAAGAGTTCTAATTCTTCGATACGACATCATTACCTCCACGAGATTCTAAATCCAACATATAAATCAATACATATTCTCTATGTAGGCTTCCGACATATTAATTCCTCACTTCTCACGAGTAGTACTCATAACCCTACTCCACATCACACTTTTGCTGCGCGACTCTGATTACTCGTCTTAAGTCATTTGCCCATCATGTTGCACTCTTCCATATTCACTTCTTTATAAGTTCACACAACATAGTGAGCGATTATTCTCACGGCTTAGTATTCATCGCTTTCTAAACCATTAAGGTAACAAAACAAGTCCATCCCATCTATATGATTCCGCCTACTATCAACAAGAGATTAAGGGTGATCAAGTCCTCAATTTGTCAATAGACAGCCGACAACCATATTTAAGCATAAACCGTCGTTACTACATAATAGTGTCCTTTCCGAGTTTGCACTCAAACTCATTAACATCGTCATAGCCCAATAATTCACCTTGAGTCTTCACAACTCGCACATTCCCTTCTCATTGGAACTTGTCGGTGAGACACCAACGTCCAAACATTTCACACAATCCGCTTCATAGTCACTTAGCATCACATACTTGTTAAGTACTTCCAAACTTCATAATCACTAATATGCTCGTACATTACTATTCATCTCGTTCCAAATCAAAATCCTCATCTTAGCAAAAGACCGCGACAACATTCATAACTCGTGGTTTTACTCTAAATTCCATGACATCTTTCGTGCCCAAATATCATTCCACTCGAAATCTCAACAATTCTTCCCCACATCAATAGGTGTTAGAAATTCTCTACAATTCTTCTTTTATACCTATCGATACTTTGGCCTCACAATTACGACTTCAACTGTTCCCAAAGTTTACTTCACCTTTCCTACTAATTCACTCTTCACAAAAACCCATCGGCACTCAAATCATCTTTATTATCGAACATCTCATCAACCTATTCATCAACAATATGTTCCACTCAATTTTGTTTCAAACAATCGCGGTAGTAGGTATTCCTATTCAACAAGTTCCATGCTTCCTTAACTGAACTCAGAATATCTCCTCATAGGATCACCTCTACTGTATTTATAACTCTCCCATAAGGTAGAACATAATTTTACCTCTTCGTAGGCTCAAACGGTACATTAATCCGACACTCGGAACTCAAGATATGAATTTTCCAATCATTACCCGAAAAGGCGTAGATCGGTTAGGTGGATTGATTCCACGGATTATTGGTACCACATGCATAGTGTCAGTCGGTCATATGCATCTTTGTCATAACATGATTAAGTTGATTTTTGTGTTATGTTTGGTGTTGTATTTGTTGTGATAGATGAATAATAATTGAATATCTGAATATATGTCAAATTGGATGAATGATATGTTATGATGTTTTATTGCTTATGATTGCATAACATTGATTAATTGAGAATGAGACTCACCCTTACTTGTTGACATTTTTCAGATTTGAGAAGTAGCGGCATTAGTGCTCGGTGAGGATGACTCATAGAGTTTATCCGTTTATGTTGGGTCGTGTCGGTCATGCTCTGATCTGTAACACTGGGGAACGATAGTTATAGAGTTTTATGAAATTAATCTACTTTATTGATGTTGGATTATGATTCCATTGGATGTATTTGATAATGTTTCTTATTCCGCTGTGATACACATAATTACGATTTGGTGAACCGTTTCCTTATGAAGCATGACTTGACCATGATTGGTTTATTTGTTTTTAAATAATTGTGGCACCCTTGTATTTATGTTTTTTTACTCTGATTATTTATTAAAATTTCCGCGGGGTTTAGAAGGGTGTTACAATAGTGGTATCAGAGCAGGTCGGTCCGTCCGGCCAATTGTCGAGTCAGTTGAGTTGCACGACAGTTGAATACTGTCGGCGTATTATCCCTTGGTACGCGACATGTGAGTGAATCACTGTCGGTACTTGTTTGTTTGTTGCGGGAGTTGGTTTGAAACAAGTGGGGGAGAAGCTTCGCTTCTCGGTTATGTTTCAGTTGTAAGATGATTGACTCAGTAGGCTGTTGTTGGCAACGGTGCAAGCGTTGTTGGAGTTGTTGTTTTTTTTTAATCGAAGGTGACTTGAAATTAGGAAGTTACAATGTATCAGCTCTGCTGGTGTGCTGCGAAGTTGTCAGTTGAGTAGCCTTATGTCTCGGAAGGGGTTCAGCTACAAGTTTACAAAGAGGATTGATGTCGTAGTGTTTCAGAAATCACATTTCGGCAATGGAATGTGTTGCTCAAGTTATAAGAATTTTTGGAAGTGAAGAGATATGATAAGGGGCTGTTTGGAATGTGATCGAGTTGAAGAGAATGAGTTTTGGAGTGAGATTTTCGTAAGCAAAACGCAGGAAAATTGCTGAATAGCTGCAGAGTTTCGAAAATTCATAACTGGAGTTCTGGACATCCGATTTGAGTTCCGTTTGAAGCGTCGGAAAGCTAATGAGATGAACTTTGTTATAAAAATGGTTGCAGCAGCTGTAACATATTTAATTGTGACAGGATATTGTTGGAAAGAGGTGAAGTTGCGGTTACACTTGTTCTTAGAACTAGACTTGTTTGTTGGTACTGCACGGGATGTTAGTATCAGAGTTGAACGAATGGAAGAAATAATCAAAAGGTTTGTCTCTTGGACGTGTTGTTAGTATGTAGAAGTTGGTTCAAGGTAATCTTAATGGTAAGAGTGCAAATGTTATTGAAGCAATGTTGTTGCGAACCGGTGAGGGTATGGACTCATGAATTTGTATCAGTCGAGTTTGAGATGTGTGTAGATTATGGACGGAGAATTGATTGAGAATGAGGAATTATTCCAATGTAAATGATAGTGGATGGATTAATTATGTAGATGGTATGTCTTAAGTATAGTTGGATTATAGTCGGGTGATTTTCGTAGTTGGATGAAAAGAAAGGATGTTGGTAGATCTTGGGAGCAAACGAGAGAGATGGAACTTATGTTCATCAATCTCATATTCCGATTTTTGCAATTATTGATTCAGATTGAAGCGATTCTGGATTTTTTTTTGGAAAGTTTACAAAATTTCCTACAGTTTGCATATAAGATTGGTTATTAAGAAGTTTGTAAAGAGGGAGAAAAGTGCGTTTTAACATTTGGGTATGATACTTACTTTTTCGAAAATTCTGCATATGAGAATTATGAACCAGTCCCATTGAAAGGATGATAACTTTTGCTCGTAACTCGTATTTGAGCAATTCTTGATGTTCTGGAATCTACACAAATTTCCCTTTATTTTGGAATATAATTTTGTACTTAGGAGGTCTATATTGGAAGAGAAAATTGTGTTTGAAGTTGGGTGATTCTTGCTGAAAATTGAAAAGGTGAAGAAGAATGTAAAATATTGATAAGTAATGAAACATTGGTATTTGTAAGAATGCGACGGTATAGAGAAATGCATAGAGATGTAATTTATGTAGAATGAGAATGATTATAGTAGCAATGTTATGAGATGGTAATGTTGAGAGGAGAAGGAACTCAAGAGAGATCGCGATAATAATGTTGAGTTATGAATTGAATGAGGCCAAGTGTGAAACTAGGTGGATTATAAAGGTTCTGAGAATAAAAGAAAGAAGATTGGTTGGTTAGCATGGTTGAAATTCTTAACTTGGATGAAAGTTGCAATTGGAGCGAACCGAATCGGATGGTACTTGATGTGGTAATGATTCCCGATGTTAGAAGGATGTTTAATTGATAATTGTGTGGTGCTACGAGCGTGTATAAGAATGTGTATTGGATTTTGAATGTTTTTGTATCATTGGCGAGGTTGGAATTGAGGATACTAAGAAGACTTTGGTAGGCCTTAGGGAATTGGCAGAACATTATGCATATGGACTTTGGGCACAAGTTGAAGTACGCTATTGTCGTTGGGTAATGATTATTTATGCCACTGTTATGGTTATCGGCTGTCTATTGGCAAATTGAGGAACTGATCACCCTTAATCTATTGTTGATAGTAGACGGAATCATAATTGATGGATAGATGCGTCATGACAACTAGTATAGTATGTACGTTGAATTGGTTAAAGTCAAGCCGAGCGCTTGAGTATTATTTGATTTATCAATGGTCGTTTTTAAAGAATTATGTGCGTTATTATACGATGTGTTAGGGGGAGCCTTACGGAGTGAATCCTAGATTGTGGAATCCATTGTGAATTGTGGCCTTTTGGCAAATAAATGCATTGTCTAAATTAAAGGTGAATTCATGTTAATTGTGAATGAGTTCGTTGCAGTTTGGCGTAACTGGTGGGAATGTATGTGGATTATATGTGATAGTATGAGATGAATGCATGAATATATATTGTGAATATGTATGCATTTCAAGAGTGTCTTGAGTTATTTTTGCACGTGAAGCATCATGATGTACATTCTTGTGTTGTGTGATTCTAATGAGAATTCGTCGTAACATCGTGTGCCTATGTGAGGTGTGAGCAATCCAAAAACATTGTGTGCCTGTGTGGGGTGTGAGCAATGGGTGAACATCACATGCTCGACGGTGAGTTACATTAAGTAACAAATGATGATTCCAAGAAGTTCCTGAATGAACTTGAGATGATTGAGTCGGTATCGCATTGCATGTGCATAGAGTCGTGAGTCTGTCTCTATGATTTGCATTTATCATCTCTGTATTTGTGCATTGATGAATGAACACGAGTATGTATGTTTATGTCGAATGTTCCGAGGTGTTGTTTTACGGATCTAAGTTTGAAGTATTCGGTAACTTCGAGAGCGTAGAATACCTGTTGGAACAGAACTTTCAAAGAGTTAAATCAAAAATCTTTATTATGTCGGTTTTGGTGATTGAAAGTTGGAGTAAACTTGGCGGAGTGGATACTTTACAAGTAATCAGAGTGCGCAGCGAATGCATGGTGTAGTGCAGTTGTTCACGTGAGTAAAAGTGATGTTGGTAGGTTGGTTGCGTTGATGTCGTGTTTAAGTTGTGTGTTCTTATGTTGTTGTGTTCTATATCTTAAACCGGAGAATTCCTAAGTTGGTTACTCTTTGTGTTGTGATGTTAAGTTATGAAATGTATTACTTGAGTGACAAGTGTGTTGTTTTCGCCATTGATGTAATGAATTGTTGTATCATACATGGGTTGCCTTTCGGAGATGGTAGTTGATTAGTCGGATGGGATAAGTAGTTGGAGTAGTTGAATCGGATAAATTTTCGAGGACGAAAATATTCTAAGTGGGGGAGAGTTGTAACACCCCAAATTCTAAACTAATTATTTTAGCGTGATGCTTAGCTGTATTGATGAATTTTGGTGTATTTTAGAATAATTAGAATAATGAGAGGAATTATTTTAATTAGTAAAATAAAACAATATCAGTGTTAGAGATATTAGGGGCAAGAATGGTCAATTGTGAAGAGTAATTGAGGGCAATATGGGAAGACCATATTAGGGGTCTTAGGGGTAAAAAGAGAAAAGAGAAAAGAGGGAATCATTCTGCACGATTAAAGTTTTGAGAAGAGGCAGAAGGAGAGAGCTAGGGCACGAAGAACATGGAGGGATACGTATAGAGAACGCGAAGAGAAATAGAATCCAACCGTGAATCGAGGTAAGGGGGGACTCTTCTAGTTAATTTCTATTATGCGATTGTAGGTAATAGAATAGATTGATATGTGATTCGATTCGATTGAGTATATTGGGATTGGGATTGTTGGATTTGGGGAGATTGATGATATTGCATGAAATTATGATTGGAAAATGTGTTTTAATGATGCTTGATGATGTGTGATAATGTCTACTATGTTTTTATACCTTTATATGATGTTGGGAATGCATTTGGGGTGAAAGGAGTGCGAAATCGCAGGTCTGTCGCAGAATAGCGAATTGCTGAAATCGCAGGTCCGCTGAGCGGAGGGGGGCCGCTGAGCGGAGGTCCCAGCATAGTTCGCTTCTGCCTGGTCCCGCTGGTGCTCCGCTGAGCGGACCCTGCTGGGCAGAACATTTTCCAAACTTAGAAATTGCGTATCTTTTGATCCGTGTATCATTTCTTAGTGCCGTTTTGGGCGTTGTGCAAGTAATTAAATGTTTTATATGATGAATGATGAATATTGGTATTATCCGACTTTATTTCTTTAAAAACTCGATTTAATTACTTGATGAGAATTGAACATTGTGTGCATATGAGATAGGTATGACAATGTGTTTGATGTGATGATGAATTGGTTGTGATTATTATTATGATTGTGATGAATGCATGACTATTTGAATGATGTTGAAAACATGTACATACTTATTCGGTGATGTGGTGTTGAGATGAGTTGTTCATCGTGATTCGGTGTGTTTTAAGTATGTTATATGTGTTTCATTCATTCATGTGCATTCGATGATGGATCTCGGTGATGTTTGGATCGTTGGTGGACATATTTCCCATTGTGTGGAAATTGTGTCGGTGGGCCGTATCTCGATGAGGCGTAGATCGGTTAGGTGGATTGATTCCACGGATTATTGGTACCACATGCATAGTGTCAGTCGGTCATATGCATCTTTGTCATAACATGATTAAGTTGATTTTTGTGTTATGTTTGGTGTTGTATTTGTTGTGATAGATGAATAATAATTGAATATCTGAATATATGTCAAATTGGATGAATGATATGTTATGATGTTTTATTGCTTATGATTGCATAACATTGATTAATTGAGAATGAGACTCACCCTTACTTGTTGACATTTTTCAGATTTGAGAAGTAGCGGCATTAGTGCTCGGTGAGGATGACTCATAGAGTTTATCCGTTTATGTTGGGTCGTGTCGGTCATGCTCTGATCTGTAACACTGGGGAACGATAGTTATAGAGTTTTATGAAATTAATCTACTTTATTGATGTTGGATTATGATTCCATTGGATATATTTGATAATGTTTCTTATTCCGCTGTGATACACATAATTACGATTTGGTGAACCATTTCCTAATGAAGCATGACTTGACCATGCTTGGTTTATTTGTTTTTAAATAATTGTGGCACCCTTGTATTTATGTTTTTTTACTCTGATTATTTATTAAAATTTCCGCGGGGTTTAGAAGGGTGTTACATTCAACACTGACACTGACATCCCGTGCAGCACCAATAAACAAGTCTAGTTCTAAGAACAAGAGTAACCGCAACTTCACCTCTTTCCAACATCATCCTGTCGCAATTAAATATGTTACAGCTGTTGAAACCATTTTTTATAACAAAGTTCATCTCATTAGCTTTCCGTCGCTTCAAACAGAACTCAAATCGGATGTCCAGAACTCCAGTTATGAATTTTCGAAGTTCTGCAGCTATTCCGCAATTTTCCTGCGTTTTGCTTACGAAAATCTCACTCCAAAACTCATTCTCTTCAACTTGATCACATTCCAAACAGCCCCTTATCATATCTCTTCACTTCCAAACATTCTTATAACTTGAGTAACACATCCCATCGCCAAAGTGCGATTTCTGAAACATTACGACAACAATCCTCTTTGCAAAATTGCAGCTGAACCTCTTCCGAGACGCAAGGCTACTCAATTGAAAACTTCGTAGCCCATTAGTAGAGCTGATGCATTGCAACTTCCTAATTTCTCTCTCCTACAAATAATCATCAATTACCTCTAATCATCTTCCTCCCAGATGTTCCAACTTAATTTACCAGCCAAGTCCTAATTCCAAGTCACCTTCAATTCGGGAAACAACAAACTCCAACAACGCTTGCACTGTTGCCAACAACAGCCTACTGAATCAATCATCTTACAATTGAAACATAACCGAGAAGCGAAGCTTCTCCCCCACTTGTTTCAAACCAACTTCCGCAACAAACAACCAAGTACCGATAGTGATTCACTCACATGTCGCGTACCAAGGGATAATATGTCGACAGTATTCAACTGCCGTGCAACTCAACTGACTCGACAATTGGCCGGACGGACCAACCTGCTCTGACACCACTATTGTAACACCCTTCTAAAACCCCACGGAATAACAAATAAAATTCAGATTATAACATGAAAAGGGTATTACAACTTCAAAATATTTAAAACATTAAGCCATGTCATGCCTTATGAGGAACTTCAAAACACATTATTCAGTAATCATGTTAACACAGCGGAAAAATACTTCAAAACTGAATAACATAAAACATCGGTATTCAACATCAAGAATTTACCGATTTAGAACAAACAAAACATCATTCTAACATAAGAAATAATCCCTCAAACAATACTAAAATAAACGTCCCTCAGTGTTACAAGACCAGAGCATGACCCGACACAACCGACTAAACGAAGTAACTCTACGAGTTAATGCTCACCAAGTACACAAGCTACTCCTCAATCTGAAAAATAACAACACTAAGGGTGAGTTTCATTCGCATTAACAAATGTTATAGGAATATAAACAATACAACTTCATCCATACATTATTCACCCAAATCAATTATATTCAGATAGCATCGCAACATTTATCAAATACAGTCATTCATACCAAAATACACACAAATTGCAACATTGGACAACTTCCATTCATGTTACAATTATACACAACAACCTAATGCAATGCAACTAAATGCATGTGTTACCAATCATGGGATAACCCATCTCACCGATCCACCACCATAAAGATTCGGCTACTTCTCTCACTAATTCCACACAATGGGAATTAGCTACCGCTGTCCCACCACCATAAGGGATACAGCCCACAACATGATTATGAAATGCATGCATCAACCACGACATGCTCATCATCAACATCCACCGACAATCATAACCATTATTTCACAACATACAAGTATAATAATATCACAACCATTAGATATTGTCCACAACATAATACATTTAATCACAACAATGTACTATCATCTCAGCAATCATACTAGCTAACACACCGCATAGCATGTTCGTACCATTATTCAATCTACTATCAAATACCAATTCACAAAACCAACAAAATGATTTTTAAATTATAATCATCTAATATACATCATAAAATAGGGAATTAATTCATCTACCAGGTCCTCGAAACGGCGTACAAAAAGGATTAACGGTTTAAAAGTTACGGATATTTAAAATAAGTATTTTTCCAAAAAGCTTCAGTGGTAACCGGTTACCTGAATGATATAACCGGTTACATCACTGTCAGTAACTTTTATTTTTCAATTTCGCCCAGTGGTAACCGGTTACCTAAATGATGTAACCGGTTACATCATCGCGAAATGCAGTTCTTCGCCCTTTTGAGACCATGTAATCGGTTACTTCCCTCATGTAACCGGTTACATTACTGATATAGCAGAAAAATCACTTTTCTGCAGCACTGTTTTCATCCCAAGTGCGAACCCAATCATCCCAACACGTCCAAAATCTCATCACAGCACGAAAATGCACATTGATACATACTTCTAACAGGTATTAACATCAGTAATCAACATAAAACATCATTCACAACAACTCAATTGCATCATACATCATAATTTGAACCTAAAGTTCTACAAACCCCAAAACCCCAAACACTGACATATAATCCAATTCAGAATCCTAACATACGAATTCAATCGAATCATTCATAATACCCATAATAGAGGTTAATGAGAAGAATCCCCCCTTACCTCGATGTCGAATTCTTGGATGCTCTTTCTCTTCGCACTTGCTCTTCTCCCAATTTCACGTTCAATCTTCTCTTCTCCCTTTTGGTTCTCTTTTCACAATATCTTCCTCTTTTCTATTTTATGAAAATATAACCTTATTTTAGAAAAAGGCTTTGCAACTGACACACCCCCCAATTGCTACTTGCGACACTGGCCCATTAGCCTTATTTCATCCATATTTCTCAAATAATTCAATTAATTCTAATATTTAATAAAAAAAATTAATTAAATTAAATAAAGAATTTTATGGGGTGTTACATTAATCAACTAGTCTACAAGTAGTTACAAAATATTAATCAACTAGCCTTTAAGTAGTTACAAAATATTAATACAAGTAGTTACAAAATTTATAGAAGTTAAGTTTAATTAATTTGAATTCAATAAAAATGAAGATAAACATTCCGATAGTTTTAAATAAATTAGGCACCAACGATATTTTATTCAATAAAACATTAGTTTTGAGTATTTGAATACTATTTTATTTTTAAATTTATTTACACAGAATATATTGTTTACCTACTATATAATATTTGTTTCGGATTGCAACATTGTAAATTTGAAAAATTTAAAAGTAATCCATATGCAAAAAAATAATATTACTAAACCAAATAAACATGAATTAGGCATTCAGTTAAAGGTTCTGCATAGTAACCTGTGGGATATTGGATCGAACTCTAGTATGGTCGAAGGGTAGCTTCTTGGTTCGACAGGATTAAGCATGAAGTCGAAGGTTGTTCACATGCTTGTGTCGAAGATGCTAGGGTTGTTAGCATGTTAAATTAGGTTTTAGTGTTTAAACCCTAATTTGTTAAGTTAGCTTGTTTATTAAGTTGGCTTGTGTAATGGGCCTTGTGGAAAAAAGCCCATTAGTTAGTATGTTAGGTTTTATTATAAATAGCATACTAGTCTCTCATCATTGCTAAGCTGCAAATCCTAATTTAGGGTGAGAGAGGTTATTTGTTATTCTTGTAAACTTGTAATCTTGTTTGAAGAGAAAGTAAAAGAATAGCAGTTATAACCAATTCTTGTGTTCTTCTTATCTTCCCTAATTCCTATTATACTTTGTTCTTGACATCATTTTTCACAACAGTTGGTGCGGTAAGCATGGAGAAGATGCCGTCAACAAAGTATGAGATTGAAAAGTTCACCGGAGTGAATGATTTCGGTCTGTGGCGCTTGAAGATGAAAGCCCTACTAGTTCAGCAGGGTTGTTTGGAAGCGTTGAAGGGAGAGGCAGCCATGAATGCTGCATTAACGGCAGCGAAGAAGACGACTATGATCGAGAAGGCACACAGCGCAATTTTGTTGAGCCTTGGTGATAAGGTTCTCAGACAGGTATCAAAGGAGACGACAACATCAGGGTTATGGGCGAAACTTGAAAGTTTGTATATGACCAAATCGCTGGTAAATCGACTCTACCTGAAGCAGGCTTTATATTCATTCAAGATGGTTGAAGACAAAGTGTTAGCTGAGAAGTTGGATATGTTTAACAAGCTGATTCTTGATCTTGAAAATATTGATGTAAAGATCGATGATGAAGATCAAGCGCTGTTACTATTGTGCGCTTTGTCTCGATCACATGCTCACTTCAAAGAAGCTCTCCTGTATGGAAGGGAGTCCCTGACCTTTGAAGAAGTTCATTCATCCCTATATTCAAAGGACATGAACAAACGAAAGGAGCATAAACCTTCGACTGTTGGCGAAGGTTTGGCCGTTAAAGGAAAACTCTAACGAAAAGATGGTAAGTTTGATAAGAAGAAGAGCAAAAGCCAGTCGAAGTCTTATAGAGGCGAAGCATCTGGCATTCGATGCTATCATTGTAAGAAGGAGGGTAACACAAGAAAGGTGTGCCCTGAACGCCTGAAAGATCATGGAGGTAAGGATAATGGCAATGCAACCATTGTCCAAGATGATTTCGAATCATCTGATGTTCCTGTGGTTTCAAGCAGTGACTCGAGAAGAGAGTGGATTATGGATTCAGGTTGCACTTGGCACATGACTCCAAACAAAGACTTGTCGAGGAGTTATGTGATCAAGATGGTGGATCAGTATTGCTGGGAAACAACAAGGCTTGCAAGATTGCAGGTGTTGGATATGTGAGGTTCAAGCTCCATGATGAGTCAATAAGGTTGTTGACTGAAGTCAGGTATGTTCCTGATTTGAAGAGAAATCTACTTTCTCTTGGTGAATTCGACGAGAATGGATATGTTTTCCAAGGAGAGAAAAGTATCCTAAGAGTCATGAAGGTTTCGAAGGTAGTCTTGAGAGGCGTGAAGAAACAAGGCTTGTATACCCTTGAGGCTGGAGTTGTAAGTGGTTCGACAAATGTTGCATCCACGAAACCTTTTGTTAGAACAAGATTTGTTCTGATCAATTATCTT